>NW_023276967.1:0-49768 GCF_003668045.3 Cricetulus griseus | reverse complement strand
AGAGTAATGATTCATAAGAACAAAGTGTCCAAAACAAGGAAAACACAGAGAAGTGACATGATTGATGTTCACCAGCCACCAACTAGAATTAGACAAAAGAGCCAGACAGCCTTGTAAGATAGCAGAGACAGTATAAAAAGCCAGAAATGTAGATACCAGCGCCAGGATGTTCTGGGTGGCTCTGGACTCAGGGGAGGTTCTGCTGGAACCACAAGGTCTACGGATATGCTGAACTCTTTTCTTGTGTCTGTACAGAATGACAATCATGGAGCCACTAGACCAGGCCATGAGCAACGAAAAGCAGATTTCAGGGCACACCACCAATGCTGCATAGAGTGAGTCACTGATTCTATCCCGCCCTGCAGTAGATCAGTGTCCAAAATCTTGTTTACTTGTCACATTGTTACTATACCTTTTCATGAGTGGATTCACCAAGAATATGAAGTTTATCAATATGTATGAGACCCAGAGAAGGGAAATGGAGCAGCCAATGGACTTAGCAGCTTTGACTTTTTGATCCTTACAACAGGATTCCTTCTGACTGATGGTGACCACCTGGAAGACACTCAAGAGGCAGGTGATGCCAATGGACACACTGCGGCCAACTCTTACAATGTACAAAAGTAATCTGCATTGAATATCATTTAAAAACTGCTTCAACCCAAAAGCTGCCATCGTGTGGGGCACTCCTTTAGAGAGAATGATCAGGGTGTTGGCTGCCATTAGGTGAATGTGAATCAAATCTACAGTCTTTAATTTGCTGTGTCCATAGCAGATTAGATAGTAGTAAAACAGAGAGAAATTTCCCAGAATTCCCGTTGTAGTTAGTGACAAAAAAATTATTTTGATGATCAGAATCCAGAAATACATTCTGTTATTGGGCATGATTCTCTTTAGATAACAGACAAAGACATTTCTCCATTCAAAATGAATGAAAAATATTAATAACCCAAAATCTACAGAGAGCCGAAATCACCAAACCAGACTAGGTTATATAACAAAGTTTCTCCAAATTAATGATACTATCAATTATTACTTACAATGCAATAGACTTTAAGATGGCTCCTGGCCTCATCATGCTATGTGAATTGGCGATATGCCTTCATAAACACAGACTATGTCACATTGTGGGAAATTTAATTTGGCCTGTTAGAAGCAATTGGTATAAGAGGCAATACCAGGAAGCATAGTGAAGACAGTGAGAATAAACTTCCATTTTCTAACCATGGTGTTAAAGAAGACAATTTCAATGACTTGTATCAAACTAAATAAAATACCAATTCTTATAGTATATCTCATTTCAATTAAAATCTGATAAATGAAAAATTAATAATATTATTCTAGTAATTTCTACAGCTACATAAGAACATTTTATTAAAAGAATAAAATGTATTCAAATGATGGTTCAATTAACAACTACTATCTTATATTAAGAGCTACCATTTATGCAAGTCACACCACATAGACCAAACACAGATAAATACACACTCAGGTTAGGACTCTTAGAGCACTGTGGACCGGTGCGGCTTCATTGGTCACCCACGCCCGGCAGCCCCCTCGCTGGCTCAGGTTAGGACTTTAGAGAACTGTGGACATTCAATGGGATTATAGCCCCCCCAGAAATAGATCAGCTGAAATGGTAAGGATGATGTCACCATCAGAAGAATGAAAGCTAATGCCATAATGTTCAATCCTTGTTGAAACTACGGGATAATGTGGCCTAATCAGAATTCTGGATTCTAAATGGGAGAAGAAAAGGCACTGGGTCAGATAGCCGATCATATCACAGGGTGAAGACTCTCAGGACAATATATTCTATTCCTTTCAGAGAATGTGTCTGAAGCCCTCTTAATTAGGGTGAGATTCCATTGAGTAAGTAGGGAGAAGCAGTTGTGAATTAGTACCAGGATGAACCAAGAAGCTTCAGGAAGGGTGCCATTGATCCACTCGCCATTGATCCATATAAGAAAAATCAGTTGGCATAATTATTTCAGAATATGAAGGATATGAAACAAACTGATGACCTTAGGAACTACCAGGTAATAGCAGTTTCCCCTTATTTGTGCACTGGAGAAACCCCCTAGAGAATGCATACAGAAGAAAATTGAAAGTATGTTATTATGTGAGGAAATACAAACTGAGAAGGATCACAGTATACATTGTGTTATTGTTGTTTCTTAGCTTTTAAATTTGAATGTGGGTTTTAGTGTGTGGCAAGCCCAGAAAACTACAACGGGACCAATAAGAGGTTTTAAAAGATCCTCTATGAGAAGTTTCTTTTAAGCAAATATTTATTGCAGTGGTCTGGTTAAAGCCTCTAGTTTCTGGTAAACCATTTCCACCAGATCCTTACTGGAATTCCTCTAGCGCAGGCCCATAACTCTTGGAGATACCGTAAGTATTGTTGCAGAGGACAAGGCCCATCAAAAGCTCAAGTATGAGGTTCTAGATTGGATAGATGTTGGGTTGGACCAACTCAAGGACTGAATCTGGGTTTGAGTGGTAGCAGGTTATTCTGAGAGACTCTGGCCACCTACCTCAGGTGGGGCAGTATCAACTCCCCTTGCACCTGCCTTCAAGATTGGTTTACACTTTCCTTGTTAAGGGGTTGGACCATCTTTCTGGAGTGCAGTGTTTGGCTATAATACACATTAATAAGTCAGTGTTCAACACAGGCCAAATGAAAACGCAGTATCTCTGGAAACTGTTAAAAGTTCCACCTACTTTGGATCATTACCTTGCTGAGAGGCCAGGCACATTCTAGGATTCATGCCAGTTCACCTACCCTGCCACATATGTGTGGAAGGAAATTAAATTATTGACAAGATGGTTCATCGTGAGAGCTGTTGTGGTGTTGGAGACTCCTTGAATGACAATGAACAAAAGGAATCTATTCCATTGCTTGCCAAGTATTTGGGATCCTATTGCATCTGCTGTAGGGAAGTAAGAGCAATGTTAAACTTAAGAGACAGGTACCAGCAGCAATTAAAGTGTGAAACTACTTTCATGCTTCATCAGTGAGGTCACTAAAAAAATCTGTTAATGGACATGAACCTTTGTCTTTACAATTGTTGGATTCTGCATAGATGGTAGAGTGTGATCACACTGGTTATAGGATTCTGCACCGAAGATCACACTGCTTAGATCCATGGACATCTTGCATTCTCACATGAAAACATTCACTTTCTAAATTTCTATAAAGTGGTAAGTGAATAATGGAAAGCACAATTTTGTGAGTTAAATATAGCTGGTGTAAGTGTAAAAAAGCAATGACAATTTATGAGTCACTGCCATGAGCTCAGGTTTTCACCTTAAAACTGTAGGGTCAACCTGGCGTTGGTTGGGCACGCCTTTAATCCCAGAACTCGGGAAGCAGAAGCAGGTGGATCCCTGTGAGTTCGAGGCCAGCCTGGTCTATAGAGTGAGTGTCAGGATAGGCTCCATAGCTACACAGAGAAATCCTGTCTCGAAAAACCAAAATAAAATTAAAGAAAATTATAGTAAACAAGAGTACATAAATGCTGAATTTTAAAAGAAATATTTTAGCAACTTAGTATACATCACATGGAATTAGCTATTAATCACATATTAGTGTTTCCTTTTATATGTTGTCCAGATTAATAGTGTTAGTAATTCCTCTGTGTACCTAGCATATTCTTCATCCCCGAAATGTTAGCAATTCATATTTTTGGTGGCATCATATATATCAGGTCCATTCTGTAATTCTGAAACAAAACTGGAGAAGAAATACTTTTATGTCAGGTCAGAACATACTGATAACAATGCCCCCAGATGCCCTGGAATTTGAATTTACCTAAGAGATAATCCATCATGTAAAGGTTAAAACTTAGTTGTTAAGTAATTTTCTTTAGTTTGTGTTAATGTCTGTTTTCCCTGCATGTCAATATGAGCACTGTGAGAACTCAGTGCTTTCAGAGGCCAATAGATGATGACCAAAGCCCCTAAAACTGGAATTGCAGGCAGATTTAAGGCACCCTATGGGTTCTGGGGACCAAAATGGGATCCCCTGCAGCACCAGCACATTTTTCCTCAGCACTGAGACACCTCTCTATTCACCACAAATGAAAACTTTTTACAGCACAAGGCATACAATAGGATACTAAACACATGAGCAGAAATCAAGTGAGGAACACAAACTACAAAGAAGGGTGTAGTAAGTTGCAAATCTCCCATCATGGTTTTGTAAGCAGAGAGCTGAGGTGACTGTGTTTCTGTAACACTTTCCTTGTACAAGTCTTTGCACTGTTTACTGTGGCTCTAAACGGTTTTGGATTTAAAGAGTCCCATGTCCTTGTGATTATTACTTTTGTCCATTACAGTGGAAATACTGGTATTGTCTAGACCCTACAGGTTTTTTTTGTTTTTTTTTTTTGTTTTTGTTTTTGGACACAGGGTTTGTCTGTGTAGCTTTGGAGCTTATCCTGGCCGTCGTTCTGGAGACCAGGCTGGTCTCGAACTCACAGAGACCTGACTGCATCTGCCTCCTGATATTATTATTTTACAAAACTGGGCATCATGATCTAGCTCTGACTGTCTCAATACTTACTATGTAGGCCATGTTGAGCTCAGGTTTACAGAGATGTGCCTTCTCTTCCAGAAAAGTTCTGTGATTAAAGGATTTTTAAAACACATCTGTCATATTTGCTAATTCTTACATTAAGAACCATATTAGAATGAAATGTATAATGAATTTACACAGAAATAGGCATGTAAAATGATATAATGCAATGAGAAGAATGTAAAATCTATAATCTTGTCCAGTGTGAGCATTAAATGCCGCCCAGTGTTAGTATTGATCATGCTAAGTGTTAATGCATATTTAGCCAAGGGATAGAACCCTGGTGGACCATGAACAAGGCTCTGCCTTCCAATATCAATAAATGCCATTCACTAGATATTCAGGTACTGCTTCTATACTCCACAATCACAGTCACATCCTGCTCTTCTCCGGGATGTGGGCAAATTATATTTTCATTGTACTGTTTTCTATGACATGAAACCATAGTGAAATAAGCTCAAAATAATTATTACTGAAGATATAGTCTCCACAATATGAAAGGTGTTGTGAATTATCACATTGACTTACTAATAAAAATCTTAAACACATAGTGATTTGGGCTGAATTATCCTTGTCTTTCTCACACTCACAATCCATGGAAAACATAGATTATACTAAGAAATAAAATGGATACAAGGTTAGGCAAACTTGGATCTGTCTAGCTCATCTCTTAGCTATACAATTTATTCTAGTGGATTTTGATTAGTCCATGGATCTGTTTCTACACAAGATCCCATACAAGACACAAACAGTTGCTCAGGTCTTTCTTCTTTTCTAACTCTATGACTCAGACTGAAATACACAGTACTCACCTGGCTTCTTGTCTCCGCACGTTGGTTGGTTCAATGAGCAGATCCAGAGTCATTAATAAGCCTCAGTGTGGGAGAGTTAGAACAAGGGTGATGTAGAGGTCTGTGACTCTGTGACCTCACCTCCCTCCAGAGCTGCAATTTTATTTTCACCTTCAGTGACAAGGACATCACCAGGTGTGAGAGACTAGACTATAAACAAAATTTTTAGTTGTTAATTGGCAAAGACATTTTTTGAGTTCATTGTGTATTTACCCGGTGGGATAAGTTGTTAGGGAGAGGCATTGAGTTTTCATGATTCCAGAATGGTTACTGGGTCTCCTGTGAAAGGTGCTAGAATCTTAGAAGTCAGATTACTGTGAAAGAGAGAAGTCCCTCTGCCCCTTTGTATTCCACACTTCACTGTCTTCTTCCAACACAAACCAACATTCTTTTTTTTTTTTTTTTGAGATAGGGTTTCTCTGTGTATCTTTGGAGCCTATCCTGGAACTCACTCTGTAGACCAGGCTGGCTTCGAATTCACAGAGATCCGCCTGCCTCTGCCTCCCGAGTGCTGGGATTAAAGGTGTGCACCAACATTGCTGGGCACAAACCAACATTCTTAATGATAGAATTTTTTTAACATTTATTACTTAAAATATCTGAGTGTTTTATACATGCATATGTGTTTTAATCAAGTCTGGAATCATTTATCTGCTCTCATTTCCTTTCTTATTGACCCACTCCTTATGATATGTGTTCATAAAATCACCTAAATTTTAATTTTCTGTTTTTTATTTTTATTTTTTGATTTCATTTTACATTCCAATCAGAGTTCTCCCTCTCAACCATCCTCCTAACACCACTTGCCTCCTTCCACCCCTGTCACCTGTCCCCCAGCCCAGCCAAGTCCACTCCTCCTCATTGCTAAGGGCTCCCAAGTGGAGTCAACATAGTCTGTCCAACATATGGGCGGCCAGGAGGAGGACCAGGCCCTCCTCCTACTGTTGTCTTATTGCTCTAGCTAGAACTCTAGTATTGTATGGAATAGATAAGCCGAGAGTGGACAGCCTAGACCTGTTCCTGATTATATTGGAATCAATATGAGTTTTTCTCCATTTAGTTTCATGTTGGTTGTTGGCTCTGTATATTGGCTTTATTATGTTTAGGTCTGATCCCTCCATCCCAGATCTGTCTGAGACCTTTATTATGAAGGTGTATTGGATTATGTTGAAGGCTTCTACAGCATCTAACAAGATAATCGTGTGGTTATTTTTCTTTCAGTTTGTTTATATAGTAGATTATATTGACCATTTTCCATACATTGAACCAACCTGGCATCTCTGGGGTTATACCAGCTTTGTCATGGTGAGTGATATTTTTGATGTGTCCTTGGTTTCAACTTTCCAGTATTTTATTAAATATTTTCATTTTCAATACAAGGATCATGTAAAGTACATTTTAAATGTTTATTGGAGCCAGGTATTGGTGGCACATGCCTCTAACCCCAGCACTTGTCAGGCAGAGACTGGCAGCTCTATGTGAGTTCCAGGCCAGCCTGGTCTCCAGAGCAAGTGCTAGGATAGGCTCCAAAGCAACACAGAGAAACCTTGTCTCGAAAAATCAAATCAAATCAAATCAAATCAAATAAAGTTTG
Source organism: Cricetulus griseus (assembly GCF_003668045.3). Taxonomy (NCBI): domain Eukaryota; kingdom Metazoa; phylum Chordata; class Mammalia; order Rodentia; family Cricetidae; genus Cricetulus; species Cricetulus griseus. The sequence goes on along the minus strand of NW_023276967.1, from coordinate 42,744 downwards.
TTGGCCATTTGTATTTCTTGTTTAAAAAATCATTTCATTAACTCATATATATTTGGCAAATTTCTTTCCTTGTTATTTAGTTTCTACAATGCTTAGTAAATACTGACTATCAGCTCTTTATCTGAAGTAAAGCTGAGAAAGTTGTTCTCAAATTTCAGGGGGCTCTCTGAGCACTCTACTGGTAGAATGCTGTCTGAGCAGGAACTTTGTAATTTCATGGAGTGTCATCTGTTGATATATGGCAAAATTCCTGTTTTTGTGTTCTTTCTGGAATGTTATACTCTAATCTAAATCTTAGAGTATATACCCTCTATTACTCTTTAATAGTTTCAGTTTTCATTTTATTTTACAGTTTTATTTTATGTATTATTTATTTAGTGAGGATCAGTCTAACTCTGTACATAATCTGCAACTCCATCAAAGGCCTCAGAATAAAAATGAATAAACTCAAAACTGACAGAGACATCTCACTGCCAGGACAGTCACCGGAAGTTTCTCTCTAATGCTAGTGCATCCATCTTCAGGCAAAGGCCATTTGTGTTTTACAGACTTTCAAGGAATCAGGAAATTGAAAACTGTCTGCCTGTATTGGTGTCAGATTGTCTGTGATTTTTCTCTGTCCTGCAGATTGTCTGGCAGATGCTCCCATGAAGTAGGAAGTGTTCAGGAATGTCCCATCAAGTTCTACAGTCACTTTTCTGTGGGTCCTGAAGTCCAGTTTATACAGCACACTGTCAAACAATCCAGGCAAGAGCAGTTTCTTGCCCAAATGGCTCATCTTGCCATGTTGAAGGCAAAATTCATAACGAGTTTCTTCCATGCCCACTTCCTCTCAGAAGTAATTGGTGTTGCCAGGCGCAGTTGTGTCTGTTGTGAAAAACCCTAAAACATTTTAAGTGCCATAATCTGAAGGTCTTTGAAAGGTTTGAAAACTATACATCTCAAATATATCTCTGTATATCTAGGAAACCAACCTTACCCAACTATAAGTTTTGACTATTATAGGTGACTACAATCTATTTAATGATACATTACATTTTTAAAAGCCATATGAACACCATACCTAAATAAGATAAGAAATATACATATTTCTTATTTGCCTCTGCCTCCCTCAGCAAATTTTACTAGGTAAACCACCACAGATGGCTAGGAAGCTAGGAAACAAGGAGGACCCCAAGAGAGACATACATTGTCCCCTGAGAGAGGAAAAGGGACAAGATCTCCTGAGCAAATTTACCATAATTTTAATCAATATACTAAAATGGATGCCAATGCAAAATGTCCATTTGTATATCATACCCACCCCGTTTGAGAAAGAGAGTGATTGTGTTCATTAACCATTTATAACAAACCCCACTTAAATTAAAGCAAACGTTTATAGACAATATTTGGGAATTTTGAGTGCGGTTCTCTCCAAATTGCTTCTTGCTGTTTGGGACATTGTCAATACCATGGACCTGGATAAAAACACAGGAACCTGACCAAATCCTGGCTATAGCAGTCTGCAAATCTGCATTATCTCAGCTGTTTTTGGGTGTTGGATCGCCTGGGCGAATGCTTCAAGGGGTCTTTCTTGATCAAACCATATTAGTCTAGAAGGAATCCAAAGCTTTTCATTTTTTGTGGTACACAAACCAAATCTATTTTCCAACATAACATGTACTCACACTTAAATTGAGAAGTCAATGCATTTTCACAATATATAAGTTGCAACCAAGCAAACTCCAAGGCAACACAATAACATACAGTATCCAGACTCTCTGTGTTTTCCATATTTAAATTGCTTTTTATTACTTTATTTCTTTTACTTCTATTTCTCATTTTTGGAGACAGGGTTCCTCTGTGTGCTTTTGCCTGACATGGAATTCACTTTGTACACCAGGCTGGCCTTGAAATCATAGATATCAGCTTGCCTCTGCCTCCCTCTGCAAATTTTACTGGGTAAACCACCACAGCTGACTAGGAAGCTAGGAAACAAGGAGGGCTCTAAGAGAGACATACATGGTCCCCTGAGAAGGGAAAGGGACAAGACATCCAGAGCGAATTGGAACCATGTGGGGAGGGGTGATGGATCCAGGAGAAAGAGAAGGGGACAAGAGCAGGGGTGAGGAAGACATGAGGGAGCAGGATGGTTGAGTTGGGGGAAGAACAGAGAGAGCAAGATAAGAGATACCATGATAGAGGGAGACACTATAGGTTTAAAGAGAAATCAGGCACTAAGGAAATGTCTAGAGATCTACAAGGATGACACCAGCTAACAATCTAAGCAACAGAGGAGAGGCTACCTTAAAAGCCCTCCCCTGATAATGAGATTGATGACTGACTTATATCCCATCCGAGAGCCTTCACCCAGCAGCTGATGGAAGTAGAAGCAGACACCCACAGCTAAACACTGAACTGAACTGGAATCCAGGTGTAGACAAGAAGTGATGATCAAAGGATGCAAGAACAGGCTGGTTAAATCCAAAGAAAATGCTGACCTGAAAAAGGGGGATGAAAAGGGGGGAGTTCTTGTCCCCAGATTGATAGCTGGGAAACCAGCATGGGATTGATTCAGACCCCATGAATGTGGGTGTCAGTGAGGAGACCTCAGAATTCTATGGGGGCCTCTTGTAGTAGCTCAGTACTTATCCATTGCACAGGAATGGACTTTGGGAGCCCCTTCCACAGAGAGTGATACCCCCAGAGACTAGATACATGGGGGAGGGCTTAGGTGCTATGCAAAAGGATATGACAGACTCTGAAGAAACTACTTATAGAAGGCCTCACCCTCCCTAGTGAGCAGAAAGTGAATGGGATGTGTAGGGATTTAGTGGGTTCCATGGGAGGAGGGAGGGAGAGGGAACTGGGATTGACATGTAAAATAATTTTGTTTCTAATTGAACTAAAAAATGGAGAAAAGAAAAGAAAACTTGGGCAGCTCCAAATTCAGTTTATTTCAATTTAGATCTATATACTTCAGAGAGCTAAGATGACGCCATGGAGCATTCTTCATGTTTTCATAATGTTTCTACCAATTACATTTTTGTTCCCTTATCCACCACAGGATGAAAAAATGGATGAGTTGAAAATAGAAAAAGTAATTATCTTGATATCTTCCTCCATAGCTCACGAATTAATTAGCCCACTATTACCTAACATTATTTTTCCTTTTCTACTTTTGAAACCTGATAGTAAAGTTGCACTCACCTATACCCATATGCAGGCTCACACCTTATAGGAAGAGAACATGTGATTTGTTTTCTGAGTTTGTAATAACTGGATTAATCTTATTCATTATAAGGCCATCAATTTTTCTACAATTTTTTGATTCATGTCTAACAATATTTTAATAGTATACCATTTCATATGTAAGCACAAATTAGATTTTAGATTTATATATTCATGGATATAAATGTGGGCTCAATTTGCATGTAACTAGAGCAGCAATAAACATGGATGGGCAGAAATATCTATGGAAATAAATGGAGGTTTCTGGATATATTCCCTTGAGTGTAAAAGTTAAGAAATATATCAGCTCTATTTATTGTTTTGAGGACCATGAACACTGATTTCCATAATGTATATGCGAAATATGTTCCAAACTTTATAAATGAAATCCACATTACACTGCTGCCAAACCAGAAAACAATACAAAAAATAAAACAGAAATTTACATTCTAATCTCCATGATGGACAGAGATTCAAAATTTCTCAAAAATATTGGCAAAGAAAAATAAAGATGACATTGAAACCACCATTTATTTGCACTAAGTTTCTGTATGAGGTAAAAGGTATGGATAATATTTTTTCAATACGTGGTCTCATGAGGTGCTCTGTTTGGAGATGGTGAAGACTGTTGGTACCAGCTTCAGAGCAAGCTAATATGATTGCCTCTATAGCATCTGAAAGTAGGGTATGTAGGAAGTTAAGATTGAAGAAATTTTCTGGTACTGCTGAAGTCTAGAACAGTTGTAAATAGACAGGGGACTCCTGAAGCACAACTTCCTGGCCAGCCACTGTATTAGTTTTCTTTGCAGATGGATTTTATGACCAATATGATTTCTGTGAAATAACCAACACTCAGCATGCCCTGGACAAATGAAAACCAGAAGAAGGATTGCTTAATGGAGAACATTTTTGCTAGCTCTTTTGTATATCATTTGGACAAAGGGAACCCTTGATGCTGAAAGTTGAAGAGTGAAATCTTCCTCATACATTGGGAAAGGCTAATGTGGACAGCTAAGTCAACCAGCTGACAAAACTCTGACACATATCATCTACATTCACATTTACAAGACAAGGGACTACCTCTTTAACTTTCTTTTCTGACTTGTGAGGGAGATGGTTGAGTTAGGAAGTGGATACTCTACAACTATTCCATTTATTTAAGAATAACTGAGTTTATATTCCTCATCAAGACCAAACTGAGTCTTGAAACGATGGAGTAATGATTAATAAGTACAAAGGGTCCAAAACAAGGAAAACATAGAGAACTTAGGTGAGTGATGTTCACCAGCCACCAACTAGGATTAGACAAAAGAGCCACACAGCCTTGTAAGATAGCAGAGACAGTATAAAAAGCCAGAAAGGTAGACACAAATGCCAGGATGTTTTGGGTGGCTTTGGACTCAGGGGAGGTTCTGCTGGAACCATGGGTGCTGCGGATGTGCTGAACCCTCTGCTTGTGTCTGTACAGAATGACAATCATAGAGCCACTAGACCAGACCATGAGCAATGAAAAGCAGATTTCAGGGCACACCACCAATGCTGCATAGAGTGATTCATTGATTCCATCCTGCCCTGCAATAGAGCAGTGCCCAAAATCTTGTTTTCCTGTCACATTGTTACTAGACCTTTTGATGAGTGGATTCACAAAGAAAATGAAATGTATTAATATGTACAAGACCCAGAGAAGGGAAATGGAGCAGCCAATGTACTTAGCAGCTTTGAATTTTTGATCCTTACAACAGGATTCCTTCTGACTGATGGTGACAGCCTGGAAGACACTCAAGAGGCAGGTGGAGCCAATGGACACACTGCGTCCAACTCTTTCAATGTACAAAATTAATCTGCAGTGAATATCATTTAAAAAGTGCTTCAAACCAAAAACTGCCATCGTGTGGGGCACTCCTTTAGAGAGAATGATCAGGGTGTTGGATGCCATCAGGTGCACATGAATCAAATCTACAGTCTTTAATTTGCAGTCTCCATAGCAGACCAGATAGTAAAGAAACACGGAGAAATTTCCAAGAATTCCTACTGTAGTTAGTGATAAGAAAATTATTTTGATGATCAGAGTCCAGAAATACATTCTGTTATTGGGCATGATTCTCTTTAAATAATGGACAAAGGTATTTCTCTGGTCAAAATGAATTAAAATGTTAATAACTCATAGTTTACAGAGAGGCAAAATCGCCAAACCAGACTAGACTACATAACAAAAATTTCTCCAAGTTTATGATATTATCAATTATAACTTACCATGAAATCGACATAAGAAGGTTAAAGGCCTGATCATGAGTATGTGAATGGCTGATATGCCTTCATCAGATCATAGAGTGTGTCAAATTGTGGGATATTTTATTTGGCCTGTTAGAAGCAATTGGTACAAGAGGCAATAACAGTAAGCATAGTCCAAGACTGTGATAATAAACTAGCATTTTCTAACCATGCTGTTTATGAAGACAATTTCAATGATTTGTACCAAACTAAAAAATTACCAATTCTTATTGTATATCTCATTTACATTAAAATCTGATAAATGAAAATCTTATAATACTATTCATGATATTTCTACAGTTACGTATGAAAATTTTATAAAAGGCATAAAATGCATTCAAATGATGGGTTAAGAAACAACATGTATCTTATGTTAAGATCTATCTTTTATGCAATTCACATTACACAGACAGAAACACAGATATGTACATACTTAGTTACAACTGTTAGAGCACTGTGGACATTCAAATGGATGATAGCCCACAGAAATATGTCAGCTGAAATCGTAAGGTTAATGTCACCATCTGAAGAAAGATATCTAATGCAGAAATGTTCACTATCTCTGTAGAAACTATGTTTGGGACATTGTGTCACCATTCAGAATTCTAACTTGTAAATGGGAGAAGAAAGTGGCCCTGGATTAGACAACCCATCAGTGCACTGGGAGAAGACTCTCATGACACAATATTCTATTCTATTCACTCAGGAGAATGTGTTTAAACCGTTTTAAGAAGGGTGAGATTCCACTGAAAATGTAAGGAGAAGCAGCTGTGAATTAGTACCAGGCTGAACTAAGAAGCCTCAGGAAGGGTGCGATTGCTCCACTCACCATTCGGCCATGTAAAGACAGTCAGCTTGTATAATTATGTTGGAATATGAAGAATTTAAAACAAACTGATGACCTTGGGAAGTACCAGATAATAGCAGTTTCCCTTATTTGTGCAATGGGGAAACACTCCAGAGAATGGATATATCAGAAAATTGAAAGTATTCTATTATGTGAGGAAATACAAACTGAGAAAGATCACAGTAAACCTTGTGTCATTGTTGTTTCTTAGCTTTAAAATTTTAGTGTGTGACTTAGTGTGTGGCAATCCCAGAAAACTAGAAATGGAACCATAAATGGATTCAAAAGATCCTCTATGAGAAGATATTTTAAGCAAATATTCATTGCCTTGAGCTAATGGTCTGGTTAAAGCCTCTGGTTTCTGGTAAACCATCATTGCTGGAACCTCACTGGAATTCCTCTGGGGTATTCTGTGGCAGGCCCACAAGTCTTGGAGATACTCTAAGTATTGTTGCAGAGGACAAGTCCCTTCAGAAGCTCAAGCATGAGGTTCTAGATGCCGTAGGTGTTGGGTTGAACCAACTCAAGGACTGAATCTGGGTTTGAGTGTTAGCAGGTTATTCTGAGTGAATCTAGCCATCTACCTCAGGTGCGGCAGTATCAACTCCCTTTGACCCTGCCTTCAAGGTTGGTTTACACTTGGCTTTTTAAGGGGTTGGTCCATCTTTCTGGAGTGCAGGTATCAGTTATAACACTTTTTAAGATAGTCAGTGTTCAACAGGAGACAAATGAATTCCCAGTATCTCTGGAAAAGTTCCACCTACCCTGGATCATTACCTTGCTGAGAGGCCCGGAACATTCTAGGAAATTCATGCCACTTTACATACCCTGACACATATGTGTGGAAGGAAATTAAATTAATGACAAGATGGTTCATTGTAAGAGCTGTGGTGGTGTTGGAGACTCCTTGAATGACAATGAACAAGACGAATCTATTCCACTCGCTTGCCAAGTATTTGGGATCCTACTGCATCTGTTGTAGGGAAGTAAGAGCAATGTGAAACAGAAGAGACAGGTACCAGCATCAACTACAGCGTGAAACTACTTTCATGCTTCATCAGTGAGGTCACTAAGAAAAATCTGATAATGGACATGGACCTTTGTCATTAGAATTGTAGGATTCTGCACAGAAAGTAGAGTGTGATCACACTGCTTAGATCCATGGACATCTTGATTCTCACATGAAAACATTCACATTCCAAAATTCTATAAATTGGTAAGTGAATAATGGAAAGCACAATTTTGTGACTTTAATATTGCTGGTGTTAGTCTAAAACAGCCATGACAATGTATGAGTCACTGCCATGAGCCCAGGTTTTCACCTTCTTAAAACTGTAGGGTCTAGACAATACCAGTATTTTCAGTGTAATGGACTAAAACAAGAATTACAAGGGCATGGGACTCTTTAAATCAAAATTTGCTTAGAGTCACAGTGAACAGTGCAAAGACTTGTACAAGGAAAGTGTTACAGAAACACGGTCACCTCAGGCTGTGCTTATAAAACCATGATGGGAGATCTGCAGCATACTAAACCCTTCTTTGTAGTTTGTGTTCCTCACTTGATTTCTGCTCAAGTTTTTGGTATCCTATTATATGCCTTGTTCAGTAAAAAGTTTTCTTTTGTGGCGAATAGAGAGGACGTTCAGTGCTGAGGAAAAATGTGCTGGTGCTGCAGGGGATCCCATTTTGGTTCCCAGAACCCATAGGGTGCCTTACATCTTCCTGCAATTCCAGTTTCAGCGGCTTTCGTCATCATCTATTGGCCTCTGAAAGCTCTGAATTCTCACAGTGCTCATATTTACATGCAGGGAAAACAGACATTAACACAAAATAAAGAAATATATGAAACAAATAAGTTATAATACTTACATATCCGATTATCTCTTAGGCAAATTCAAATTCCAGTGCATCTGGGAGCATTGTTTTCAGTATTGTCTGACCTGAGATAAAACTATTTCTTCTTCCAGTTTGGTTTCAGAAGTACAGAATGGATCTGATATATATGATGCCACCAAAAATATGAACTCCTAACAATTGGGGGATGAAGAATATGCTAGGTACACCTATAGAGGAATTACTAACACCATTAAATCTGTATAACATATAAAAGGAAACACTAATATGTGATTAATAGCTAATACCATGTGATGTATACTAAGTTGCTAAAATATTTCTTTTAAAATTCAGCATTTATGCACTCTTCTTTACTATTTTTTCTTTTCTTTTCTTTTTTTTGTTTTTTTTTTTGAGACAGCATTTTTCCGTGTAGCTATGGAGCCTATCCTGGCAGTCACTCTGGAGACCATGCTGCACTCAAACTCACAGAGATCTGACTGCCTCTGACTCCTGATATTATTGTTTTACAAAATTGGACACCAGTATCTAGCTCTGACTGTCTCAATACTCACTGTATAGACCATGTTGAGTTCACGTTTACCGAGATCTGCCTTCTCTTCCAGAAAAGTTCTGTGATTAAAGGATTTTTAAAACACATCTGTCATATTTGCTAATTCTTACATTAAGAACCATATTAGAATGAAATGTAAAATGAATTTACACAGAAATAGGCATGTAAAATGATATAATGCAATGAGAAGAATGTAAAATCTATAATCTTGTCCAGTGTGAGTTTTAAATGCCACCCAGTGTTAGTATTGATCATGCTAAGTGTTAATGCATATTTAGCAAAGGGATAGAACCCTGGTGGATCATGAACAAGGCTCTGCCTTCCAATATCAATAAATGCCATTCACTAGATATTCAGGTACTGCTTCTATACTCCACAATCACAGTCACATCCTGCTCTTCTCTGGGATGTGTGCAAATTATATTTTCATTATACTGTTTTCTATGATATGAAACCATAGTGAAATAAGCTCAAAATAATTATTATTGAAGATATAGTCTCCACAATATGAAAGGTGTTGTGAATTATCACATTGACTTATTAATAAAAACCTTAAACTGATAGTGATTTGGGCTGAATTATCCTTGTCTTACTCACACCCACAATCCATGGAAAACATATATTATACTAAGAAATAAAATGGATACAAGGTTAGGAAAACTTGGATTTGTCTAGCTCATCTCTTAGCTGTGCCATTTATTCTAGTGAATTTTGATTAGTCCATGGATCTGTTTCTACACAAGATCCCATACAAGACATGAACAGTTGCTCAGGCCTTTCTTCTTTACTAACTCTACCACTCAGAATGAAATACACAGTACTCACATGGCTTCTTGTCTCCACACGTTGGTTGGTTCAATGAGCAGATCCAGAGTCATTAATAAGCCTCAGTGTGGGAGAGTTAGAACAAGGGTGATGTAGAGGTCTGTGACTCTGTGACCTCACCTCCCTCCAGAACTGCAATTTTCATTTCACCTTCAGTGACAAGGACAGCACCAGGTGTGAGAGACTAGACTATAAATAAAATTTTTAGTTGTTAATTAGCAAAGATATTTTAGAGTTCCTTGTGTATCCAGTGGGATAAGGTGATAGGGAGAGGCATAGAATTTTCATGATCCCTGAATGATGACTGGTTCTCCTGTGGAAGGTGACAGAATCTTAGAGGTCAGATTCGTGTAAAAGTGAGAGAAGTCCCTCTGCCCCTTTGGATTCCACACTTCACTGTCTTCTTCCAACACAAACCAACATTCTTTTTTTTTTTTTCTGAGACAGGGTTTCTCTGTGTAGCTTTGGAGCCTATCCCGGCACTCGCTCTTGTAGACCAGGCTGGTCTCGAACTCACAGAGATCCACCTGCCTCTGCCTCCTGAGTGCTGGGAAAAGGCGTGTACCACCATTGCTCGGCACAAACCAACATTCTTAATTATAGAATTTTTTTTAACATTTATTACTTAAAATATGTGAGTGTTTTATACATGCATATGTGTTTTAATCAACTCTAGAATTATCTGCTCTCATTTCCTTTCTTATTGACCCACTCCTTATGACATGTGTTCATAAAATAACCTAAATTTTAATTTTCTGTTTTTTATTTTTATTTTTTGATTTCATTTTACACTCCAACCGCAGTTCTTCCTCTCATCCCTCCCCCCAACACCACTTGCCTCCTCCCTCCCCTGTCACCTGCCCCCAGCCCAGCCTAAGTCCACTCCCCGTCATTGCCAAGGGCTCCCGTGTGGAGTCAACATAGTCTGGCACAATATGTTGGGCCAGGAACAGGCCCTCCTCCTACTGTTGATGTCTTATTGCTCCAGCTAGAACTCTGAGTACTGTATTGAATAGTTAAGCTCAGAGTGGACAGCCTAGACCTGTTCCTGATTTTAGTGGAATCAATATGAGTTTTTCTCCATTTAGTTGAATATTGGTTGTTGCCTCTGTTATAATAATGGCTTTATTATTTTTATGTATATTCTTTTCATCCCAGATCTGTCCAAGACCTTTATTATGAAGGGGTATTTGATTTTGTTGAAGGCTCTTTCAGCATCTAACAAGATAATCATATGGTTATTTTTCTTTCAGTTTGTTTATATGGTAGATTACATTGACCATTTTCCATACATTGAACCAACCTGGCATCTCTGGGATTAAACCAGCTTGGTCATGAGGGGTGATATTTTTGATGTGTGCTTGGATTCAATTTGCTGGTGTTTTATTGAATATTTTCATTTTCATGGCAAGGATGGTGTTAAATACATTTTAAAATGTTTGTTGGCCATTTGTATTTCTTGTTTATAAATATTATTTCATTAACTGATTTATATTTGGCAACATTGTTTCCTTGATATTTAGTTTCTGCAATGCTTAGTAAACACTGGATTTTTTTTCTTTTCAGATGTTTTTTTATTTGAATTAGAAACAAGATTGTTTTACATGACAATCCCAGTTCACTTCTCCCTCCTGTCCTCTCCTACCACCCCCCAACTAAAACCCTACCTATCACACACCCTTTCTTCTATTCTCCCCCTGACTCAACCTTTCTGCTCCCTCATGACCTCTGCATCCTTCCTCTTCTTCCCTTCTCATTCTCATAGCTCCCTCCCATGCTCTCAATTTGCTCAGTGGATCTTGACCCTTTCCAGCATCCAGTTATGCCAGCACCATTTGTTGAAGATACCTTCTTTATTCCATTGTATAAATTTAGCTTCTTTGTCAAAAATCAGGTGTTTGTAGGTGTGTGGGTTAATATCAGGTTTTTCAGTTCAATTCCATAGGTCTACCTGCCTATTTTTGTGCCAATACCAAGCTGTTTTTAGGACTATAGCTCTAAAATACAGTTTGAAATCAAGGATGGTGATGACTGCAGAAGTTCCCCTATTGTATAGGGTTGTTTTGGCTATCCTGGGTCTTTTGTTTCTCCATATAAAGTTGAGAATTGTTCTTTCAAGGTCTGTGAAGAATTGTGTTGGGATTTTGATGGGGATTGCATTGAATCTGTAAATTGTTTTGGCAAGATTGCCATTTTTACTATGTTGATCCTACCTATCCAAGATCATGGGCGATCTTTCCATTTTCTGGTATCTTCTTTAATTTTTTTCTTTAGAGGCTCAAAATTCTTATGGTACAGGTCTTTCACTTTTTTGGTTAGTGTTACCCCAAGGTATTTTATGTTGTTTGTGGCAATTGTAAAGTGTGATATTTCTCTAATTTCTTTCTCCACCAATGTGTAATCGGTATATAGTAGTCCAATAGATTTTTTTGAGTTAATCATGTATCCTGTCACTTTGCTGAAGGTGTTTATGGTATTTATCAGCTGTAGGAGTTCCCTGGTAGGGTTTTTCGGGTCACTTATGTAGAATATCATATCATCTGCAAATAGGAGAATTTGACTTCTTCCTTTCTGATTTGTATTCCCTTGATCTCCTTTTCTTGTCCTATTGCTCTTGCTAGAAATTCAAGGACAATATTGAAGTTTTGTTTTGTCCCTGATTTTAGAGGAATTGCATTGAGTTTCTCTCCATTTAGTTTGATGTTGGCTGTTGCACTTGTGTTATCGGATATTGTGTTGGCACAGGTGGGACTCCAGTAGGTAGTGCTGGCAAGACTCCAGGTGCCAATGAAACAGCTGGTGGCACTATGCTTGGCACTCCATAGGGAGGCTGAACTGGCTGCTGAGGCGGGGCGGGGGGGTGGGACAACAGGGTAACCAGACTGACAGCCATTGGATGGATAATATGGTATACTTAGAGCAGAGGGTTGTGTATAGCCTGGTAAAGGTACAGCAGTATTGATTTGATTCACAAATCTAGAATATTTAGCTTGAACTGTTTGTAAGAGATTCTCACAGAGCTTCTTGGCTGCAGCCAGGCCATCAGGTTTGGGATGACTGATATAAATATACATGGGTTCAAAAGCTTCTCGGCCTGATGCTGGCTCAATGCAGCCTATACCTTTGCCCCGCAGGAAGACTTTGGCACCTGTTTCAATCTGAATATGTTGCAAATAGGAGCAGCCTGGACCTTCTATTTTCTCCTTAACATTAAAAGTGTGCACAGCATGCTCTAATCCCACAAAAAATTTGTCTTGAACATAATGCATTTCACGGATGTGAAATCCCCAGGATGCTATAAAATCACCAGTGTCTTCAGCCATGCATAAACGGTAGTCTGGTGTGTTGGCTGCTTCGCTGTCCCCTCAGCCTATAGGAGGAAAAGCAAAGCTGACAGAACAATGCTCCTCCAGGAAGAAGCAGCACTGAGTTCAAAACGAGTGGGACCCATCCTAGTGAACACACTTTAGATAGCTAAAAAAGGAAGGAGAGAGGGAGGCAGCAGAGCAAGCCAGGGAGCAGCATTCCTCCACGGGTTTCTGCTTCAAGCTCCGGCTTGACTTTCTCTTACAGCACCCATCCATAATGGAATACAACCTGAAAGCTGAGACTGGCCCTTTCTTTTCAAGTTGCGTTTGGTCATGGTTCCTCATAGCAACAGAATACTAACTAGAAAAAGCTTTTGCCATATGCCCAGCTTTCAAGGAGGCTCTGGTGTCTAAGAATGTAGCTTAATTGGTAAAATGCTTGCCTAGTACTACATAAATAGGACATGGTAGCACATGGTGGTAATTCGTGACATGGGAAGTGGAAGCAGGGGATCACACGTTTCTTGTCATTCTTTGCTACACAGTGAGTTCAAGTATAGCTGGGGACTCCCAAGCCCTATCTTTGGTTTAGTTGTTTTTGTTTTGTTTTGTTTTTGGTTATTCAAGACAGGGTTTCTCTGTGGTTTTGGAGGCTGTCCTGGAACTAGCTCTTGTACACCAGGCTGGTCTCAAACTCACAGAGATCCTGCCTCTGCCTCTTGAGTGCTGGGATTAAAGGCGTGCGCCGCCTACACCCGGCCCTGGTTTAGTAGTTTTTCAACACAGGTTTTCTGTGTATAGTCCTAGTTGTCCTGGAATTCACTCAGTAGATCCACCTGACCTGCGTCTGCCTCCCAAGTGTTGGGATTAAAGATGTATACCACCACCCGGCTCTAAGACCCCCATCTTACTAAAGACTTAAATTTGCAGGGCTGGGACTTTATCAGCTAGCAGGGTGGCAGCCCAGCAAGCATGAAGTCCTGAGCTTGACTCCCCCCCCCCAGTACTGCATTAAAAAAACAAAAACAAAACCAACAAACAAGTATGGTGGCACCTATTCTTTCAGGAAGAGGCAGGAATATAAGGAGTCAAGGTCACTGAGCTAGTTTGGGGTACATGAGAAGAACTTTTGGAACTAGAAGTATAGCTTAGGGGAAGAGTACTTACCCAGAATATTCAAAGCCCTGCTTGACCAAACCAGCATCACAAAACCTAATTTCCTTCATACTAATGTACCTATCTACCTCACCCACAAAATACTCTAGTCAGTAAGATATGAGTAACACACACACACACACCCCAGAATACAGTGTTGAATAAGCATATCCACTTCTCAATAGATGTTAATTTCAAAAAATAGCAAAGACAGTGCTAGAAAATGTTGGGCAGTACAGTGAGCCCCGTGGTTTTCTCTGATAAGGGCTGCTCTCTTCACCCTTTTGACTAGCCATGGAAATACATTCTTTAAAGTGATCTTTAGATAAACTTTCAAATGAAAATGTTCAGAGTTGAACTATAGATGGCATACAAAATTATAGCTTCTGGAGACATTTACATAGGTAAACATCACATTGATTATTTAAATTAAGATGAATGACAGATCAGAGACTACAAGTGGATTCATGGGTAGCACAGATTTTGTTGTTCCTGTTTTTCTTAGGGAGAAGTAGGAAGATTGTGTGTAGGGAGACACTGTAGCCCTGCCTTCTAGTAGTCCCTACAGGCTGGCCACGCCCCTGAGGGAGTGGTCAGGGGAGGTCGAAGAGAGAATTCTTAAGAGGCCACGAACAGGAGGACCCATACCCTCTCTCTGGCCAAGCTAGCTTGCAGCCTCTGGGCACGCTCTCCACGCTCTGGCTTGCGTTTGGGCTGGTGTTTATCTGATTAAAGAAATCTTAGCCTTGTGGACTACGGATTATCTTTGAGTGCACACAATAACTGTGCATTTGAGTTCAGCTTAGGTGACATAGTGAAACAGTCACAGACACACACACACACACACACACACACACACACACACACACACACACACACAAATTGGAATGTTCTGGAGTCTGATCTGAAAAAAAAATCAAGATATATAATTTAAAGGGAACATTTAAGCCAACTATGATGCCATAATGTTTCTCTGGACAAGTAACTTCACTTTTTTTTTTTAATTTTGTTAATTGTTGCCCATTAATTTCCAAAGCTAACTGAAGTAAAACAGTAATCTGCTGTGAAGAAAAGGGAATTCTGCCACCAGATGGCATGAGTGTACAAAGTGCAGCATTGGTGCTTCCAAGGCCTCTATGCTAACAACATTACCCAGAAATTGTACTTCCAATCTCAGTCCAATTTTTCAGTTCCTTAATTGACCTTTACTCTCTCCCCCATTGATTTAAAGCAGCGAATAATATTCACCAATAGCTGAAGGAAGCAGAGATCCACAGCTAAGTACTGAGCTGAACTCCTGGAATCCAGTTGTGGAGAGGGAGGAGTGATGAGGAAAGGGGTCAAGACCAGACTGGGGAAACCCACAGAAACAGCTGACCTGAACAAGGGGGAGGTCATGGACCTTGGTCTGACAGATGGAAAATCAGCTTGTGCCTGAACCAGGCCCCCTGAATGTGGGTGTCACTTAGGAGTCCTCAGATATCTATGGGGCCTCTTGTAGTGGAACAGTATTTATCCCCAGTGTACAAATGGACATTGGGATCCCATTCCCCATAGAGGGATACTCTCTCAGCCTAGACACATAGGGGAGGCCTAAGTCCTGCCCCAAATGGTGTGACAGGCAGAAACTAAAATTATCTAATTAGAAAAAGGCTTTAATAAAATCCAGAATGGCTTCATCATGAAAAATCATGTGTAGCCAATGGATGAAGGGATTATATCTCAGCATAATGAAGGCTATTTGTGACCCGTTTATAGCCAACATAATACTAAGTGGGTAAAAACTCAAAGCATTCCAACTGTGAGTGTGTTTACTCTCTCCAGTGCCATTCAAAACTGTGCTTGAACTGAAACTAATAAGCTAAGAAAATAAAATAACAGAATGAAATAAAGAGATATAAAAGGAAAAATTTCCAAGTATTTCTATTTGGAGTTAATATTATATTATTATTGTGATTATAAGCTTAAGAGGCCAAAAAGACTCCACTAAGAAACTTAGTGTTGATAAACGTACAGTAAAATATTTATAAAATTAACACACATATTCGTAGCCATGTTATCCATCAATGTTAGTGTGGTTGTGATATATGTATATTACATATATATTTTATATTGGATATAACATGTAGAGATTTTGTGTAGTTCTTTCTCTACTGACATCTAAAACTATCTTTCTATATATTTATATCTATTTATATACAGATAGGCATAGATATATATTTATATATAAATATAAATACAGAAACCATACATAAATACAGAAAAATAGAGCATATATATAATATACACATGTATATATGCACATATATATGCATATATATTATCTATTGTGTCCTATGATTTTTCTGTCTAGCTACATAGCAAGACTGACTTGAATTACAGATTGCGATCATTAGCAATGGTAGATTAGGAGCAGTAGGGTCAGTCCTGCTTCAGGCGAAACCAGCAATAACAAGACAAGCCAAAGCCAGGAGTCAGCTGAAGAGTTTCAGAGAACAGGTGTTAGCGTAGAGAGCAGTATCATTGGAGAACAGAGACCGCAAAGAGTAAAGTCTGCAATCACAGTTACTAGAATAGTTCCAAAGAGTTTCCCAGGGCTAGGAACCAAGAAACTTACAAGCAAAACCTACTGCCTTAAGTGACTGCCTCCAGTTATGTTTAACTTTCACAAGTTTGCATAGTTTGTCTTCATAGTGCCACAATTGGGGCATAACCTCAAATCATGAGTTTCTTTTGTAGGAAATATTTTGTATTTGAGACATGGAAGTATAGAAAATTGGTTCTGGGGGTGTAATCTAGACATGCTGGTGAAAGAAAAGTGAACATAAGAAAATTCTTTGAGCCGCAGAAGAAAGAGGAAGAATGTGGAGATGATTTATTTAAAAGTATTCTGAAGAAAATGATAAGTGGTCTATAATTATGGGTCAAGGGTCGAGAAATTACATCCAATCCACCCAAGACAAGGTACTCATGATGGAATTCGTATTCCAATGATGGGTAAGTATAGAAGACCAAGAAAGACAACCTAAGAGAAACACAGTCATCTGTCCTGTGACAGAAATACAGACATTATAAAATAATTAAAAAAAGAGGAAATGAGGAAACCCACAGAATTGATCCCATTCCATTTTGACTTAAGGTCAGAGAGTTTTTGCCTGCCATTGCTCTTCTAAGTTCAAACAACAAGGATCTCTGGCCTAAGATGTAAATTCAATAGGACACGTGGCCTCAGGTATGGTCACTGCATGTCCTGCCTACACAACAGAATACTTAACTGAAGATATAATAACTTGATGTTTTGTGTATTCAGAAGATAATAACACTTGCTTGTTCTTTGTATCTTGGTAAAGATGTCATTTGCCTTCTCTTCCTTTTTTGATAGTGGTATAAAAAGACTTTGAAAAATAAATATGGGCAATTCAGTACTCACTGAATGCTCTCCTGGCTCTATGTCTTGTCTTTTCTTGTATTCCTTTCCTCAATACATGCTCCTCTTTCCAAGCACAGATTGGACAGACTAGCTGGTGGCACCAGACAGCAGCCCCACGAAATTGGGTTACTACAGATGCCACTGCACCATGGGATTACTACAGTGCATATCTTTAATTCCAGCAATCAAGAAGCAGAGGCAGGCTAACCTCTATGAGTTCAAGGCCAGCCAGGTCTATAGAGCAATTTCCAGGGACAGGCTCCAAAGTTACACAGAGAAACCCTGTCTCAAAAATTCAAAAAGTTATACCTTTAAGAGACATCCCATGCTTTCATAATGACCCTACCCATCCTTGGCTCACTAAGCAGACTCGGTTTTTATTTTATTTTATTTTATTTTATTTATTTTAGAAACACATGAAATTTGGAGGCAGTGGTGTAGTGGGATGCAGAAGGACTTTGTAAGGACATAATGGCAGACTTAACTGAAAGGCATTTGCATGCATGAAGTACTCAAAGAGACACTAAGTAGCAAATGTTTTTAATCTTTTAAAAAAGATCTGCGTTGTTATGTGTTGGAAGAAACCCTAGCAGCCTAGGTTCATGGATCCATAGAGACTTTTGTAAAATTGACATTAATCCGATCTCATAGTTTCTGTCATCTTCCACGGGAGACCTGGTCCAGCTTTGGAGAACATGAAAACTTATCATCTCTTCCAAACACCCCTGTGTCACTGGAGATATCCATGGGGAACTCTTGAGTATATTTTAATTAGCATCTGGAAAAAGTTTCCAAAATGATTTTGTCTGTCAGAGCCAGTGCTGTCACTGCCTCTGCAGGTGACATGAAAATTGTCAGATGAGGTAACAGTCACAGACCTTTATCTCAGGCTTGATCTGCCTCTCTCTCCCACAGTGCTGGTTATTATGAAGTTGGGACATGGATGCGGCATTTCAGAGTCCGCCACCCTGTGGAGGCAAGAAGCCAGGTGAGTACTTTCCATTTCAGAGTGTGTTGCAGAGCCAAAGAGAACAGAGACCCATGTTAGTGCTCGTGTCTGGTAATGTGAATCTGGAGTAGAAGCAGATCCATGGAACAGACAGAGAAGGCACAGTAATGACACCTTAGTTAAGAGTTGAGTGTTGCTGAACTTGGTCCAGGCTCTTTTAGTGATTACTGTAATAAGTCACCCGTTGAGGATGACTGTGGGTAATTCAGGGTAATGCATCCTATTTGTGTAGGTGCTGAAAGATTGTGATAAAAAGTCAACGTGATAATTCACCTTACCTTAAAGGATATGTAGACTAACTTTGCAGGTGTTATGATGATGATGTTGATGATGATAATGATGTGTGAATTTTTCTGGTTTCCTGCCACAGAATGCAAACATGAGAATGCAAACACAAGAAACATACCTGGGTGGGAAGGTTCAGGAAGTGAATCTGATTCTGGAGGAAAATGTATTCTTATGTGACAGTACATTTATGAGTTTTAGAGGCAGTTACTGTGGCTGTATCGAGTGACCCCAAGGTACAATGTTGGCTTGAAACTTCCCTTTGCTACTTGGGAAGGTAACATGGCAGCGAAGTTAGAGTATAAGGCAACGATAGCTATATCCAAATGTGTCTTGAGGTATCTCCTCTGGTTTACTCATACTCTAATGTTAAGCATAATTTGATGCTATGACTTCCCTCATTGTTTATCATGCTTGCTAATGGAACATAAGAACATGCCAGGTCAGCGCTTTACAACCCATCTCCTTTCTGTTCTCACTCAGTCCTTCACTTCAGTTTGGACCATGTTTACGTTTCCATGTTTTACAAATTTCTTTTTATGTACCTCACACAAATACCCTCTATTTGAGTACATTATAAATGTTACTTTAATAGCTCCTTAATGTAATAAGTAATAAACATCTATAGAATTTTCGTAAATGGTTTTAGTGACTTGATTTTTTCCCTCAGGCTCTTTCAGCACCCATCAGTATTTCATTTGGCGCTTTGTGCAGAATGATGTTGTTTGTAATTCATCTGTAGTTACTACTCTAGCCTTTATTCCTCGATGACAACAATGCATATTTGTAGAGGAATCATAAGCATCTGCTTGTGAAATGAAACAGGAGATGGGCAGTTTCTGTCATATCAGACCACACTTATTTTAGGAAATAGAAGTGCATGTTAGTGAAATATTGAACACTGAATTTTAGTAAAATACAGAAAGTTTTGTTTGCACTTGTGGTTTGTGTATGAAACAGCCTTCAGGTCAAAACGAAGACTTACTTTTGGAAATAATTACTTATTATCTGTTTTGATTTTATGTTCAAGAAAGTTTTGATGGCATGCACATGTGTGCACTATGAGAATTCGGTGCATGCGGGGGACAGAAAGGATTTGTGAGTGCCATGGACCTGGAGTAATAGAAAGTTGTGAGCCACTATGAGGGTGCTCAGAAAACAACCCCAGGTCATCTGCAACAGCAGCAAGTGCACATTATCACTTCCTATGGCCAAAAGCACACAGCAAAATACCAATAAATTGAACAAAACGTCAAGTGAGTAACAAAAGCTGCATATGTTGTTTCAGAACATCTAGCATGGCTTTGTGAACACAGACTTAGGTTACTCTGTTTGTGCTACTCTAGCCATGCTCAAGTCCTTTCGGTGTCCACTCTGACACATACGGCTTTTAGTTTTCACATTGTAAGTAACTGTTGTGTTACTAAGGTTAGGTCTTGACGGCAGAAATGAAGCTACTGTCCACATCAGACTGTTATGAAATCAAGCTGTCAGACAGACAGGATAGCAGTGATACATACAGAAATTGATGCTTTTGGCCATCCATACACTTAGTGATAAATATCACAACTGCCATTTCTTACAATGTTCAGGACGCAAGGGCAGAGAATACAGGCAAATCAGTAGAAAACGACCATGGAGTAATTCAGAGAAGGGGAAGGATCTAAGATTAAGTATGGAGATGGTGATCTTTATCATTGCCCAGTACAGGATACCTTGAAAATTAGGGAATACTCTGTATCTGAACTGTCTACACGAGGGTATCTTCAGAACAAGGTAGGGAGTTGTCTCTCATAACACGAGTCAAGAGATCACTAAACATGGGTCTGATGTGATCCAGTGAGAACTTTAGAAGTAGAGAAATTGGGGAATGCAACCTTTAACTTCTCTGTAAGAGGAAATGTGGGCATTTAAGTCAGTATAAAATAAACTAGTCCCCGGTTGACTGGTTCTTGTAAATTACTGGGGACATGTTATTTCTGACAGATATTTCAGTGACCATAGGAACGGGTTGAGGGAACTGGACACGTGAGAAGCAGCTTTGGTTGTCGGGTTAAGAGTGGCGTAGGACTGTGTTCACTGTGGAGTTGTGAATGGAATCAGAATAGTGAGACCTCAGGACTGGCATTGTCTTTACGTCTGTTTATCTATATGATGATACATCATCAGGTAAGAAAGGCTGTGGGATTTTCATAATACAGATTGATATACTTACAATAAAACAAACCCCTTTAAACAATTATATTTGCCATTATCTATTTAACTCACAAGAAAACAAAGTGGGTATTTACCACTGAGGAGATTGGACTTCAGTGAATGTGACCACACTGTGCCCTTGTCTGCAGAATCTTGTATCTGTGAAGAATAACACCAATTTACAGATGGGGCGGGGTGACCTCACAGATCTGTGCTCAGCAGCCATCTCACAATGTGGTGGATGGTGGCTACTGTTTCTTTTAATTTGCATCGAGTCTTACCTCACTACATTAAATGCAGTTGGATACCCAAACACTCAATTCTCAAGCCTATGGTACACATACTTCTTAGTAATTTTCATTCAAGGATTTTCAGGGGCCACGGGGGTGGGATTGGTCCACTGACATACTCTTCTGGGGAATGTACTTGCCTCTCAGTAAATACAAGTCTTCTAGGTAGAACTTTAAGAAAAGCTTCCAGGGCTGGAGAGATGGCTCAGCCGTTAAAGACTAGGCTCACAACCAAAAAAAGCTTCCAGAGATGCTGTGTTTTCACTTGTCCCCTGATGGATGCTGCATATCCTAAATGATGTCACATTTTTTGATGGCTATGATCCTGATGTGGAAAACTTTAAAAATTCAGTGTCAGCACGGTCTACATAGCAAGTTCCAGGACCAGACTGAGGGACCACATCTCAAAGAAAAAAAAATCAAAGCAAAACAAACAGAAAACAAAGTTTCCAAGGACAATGGGTGCTCACTCATTCTATTTGAAAGTTTATGTCCCAAGGGGTGTTGTATTTCCCATGTGTCTGTTTATCAGATGGAGCAGCACAAATATAAACACTGAGCATGTGTGTGATACTGTTTTGACAGCCTTTCTGTGAACTCACACCTCACAAATATTGGATGGTGTTTGTTGGGATCATGGTCTCAAACTATAATTTCATGAATTTCATTTAGACATCAGCACCTCCATTCATTAAAAAAATTAACCCAAACTGTCTCTCTTCTCTTTGTGTCCCTCCCTCCCTCCCTCCTCCCTCCCTCCCTCCCTCCCTCCCTTCCTTCTTTCCCTTCCTTTCTTCTTATTTGCTCAAGCCATGTATTTTTTTATAGTAGTCAAGCAGAAATGATAGCTGTTCTTCTCTGGATTTTTATAGGTGAAGCACAACTTGAAATATAGAAGTTAGAGCAAAACATACTGTTCTCATGAACGAATTAATCAAAAACAGACTTCTGTTGTAAATTTTAAGGGAACAGATTTATTGGTAACATTTAAGGGATTAGATAAAATTTTCCTTGTGTGACCTTTATAAACGAAACCCCACTCTGACAATTATTGTACATTTTTAAGTTTTTCTTCATACATAAAGTTTTTTGTTTTTGTTTTTGTTGTTCTTTTTTTTGTTTTTGTTTTTCGAGACAGGGTTTCTCTGTGTAGCTTTGGAGCCTATCCTGGCACTTGCTCTGGAGACCAGGCTGGCCTCGAACTCACAGAGAGATCCGCCTGCCTCTGCCTCCCGAGTCCTGGGATTAAAGGCGTGCGCCACCAATGCCAGGCAAAGTTTTTGAAATGAATTCTTGTCTTCAGCACTGGGACATGGAATTCTCCTTTTCAAAATGATCTAAAATTGTCATAGTTCAGAAAACACTTGAGAGTAACTCCAGGAAAGGCTAAAAGAAGGAAAACAAGAAATGTTGAGTGCATTTTGTTTCTCTCAGTCATATTTTCTAGAGAGAGACTATTTTCAAGGAGGTATTTTAGAATCACTACTTGTTATGGAATCTATTATGAGAGAACTCTGATTTTCAGATGTGCCAAGTGGCATTACGCTGGTTTGAAAAGTGGCTGTGATCCAAACCCTCAGTGTCCATTGCTATAAATGGTGGTATTTGTGATGCCCTGCTAATCATGTTCTCACTGTCTTTTGACTTGGACTGTGTTCACTTAGATGCTTTTGCTAGTCCCCAGGGTCATGTTTTCTGAAACATTTGTCTGAAATTGACTTTTCTCTCTCTGTGGCTTTCTTGTAATTTAATTTGCAAGAGATCTTTTTTCAATTTCTAGGCAACTTGAGTCTCAGCATGATATTCTTTCTGATCTCTGTGGGTCAATCCTGCTGGAGTAGAGACAGCATCACTTTTTCCACCTCATCTTTGCTTCTTTCATCGCCGATTCTATTTCCCCATCTTCTCCAAAGTAACTGGGTCAAGAGAAATCCGCAACGTGCTTCTTCTTTTTTCTCTTCTTGCAACAGCATTCCCCAGTTTAATTATCTATTTGTTTTTCCAAAAGACCTACTAGATCTTCCTTTGTCGACTCCGGAAGGCCTCTTATCCTTTACTCAGCTGCCTGCTTCTCCCGATTTCCTGACCCGATTTACTCAGTCCTTTTGTCTAAGATCTTTGCAGCGCTTCTGGCACTGAGTTTGGGTTTTTAGATCTTTCTCATCCCACAGCTTAGCCACCTGCAGGTGATACTCATCCACATAGTTATGCTGAATGCTCGATGCCAAATGAATCTCAGCGTCTTCTTCCTGCAGGCTATCGGCCATGGTGTGGTTTTCCAGCGCAGCAAACTCTCCACAGACTTCCTCTCGACTGTGGAATCAGTGCTCACATTGGTCTTTGTGGCTCCATGGTCTCTTGTGCATGGTGACCTTGGCGCACTCCTATCCCGTTCACCAGCAGCAGCCACCCATTTGCTCCATGACTGAGATAACATGGAATCTCTCAAGGCCGGAATTGGTATGTAGCATTCTACTTTGTGTGTATCTGTTAATTGATGATGGACTGCCATTGGGCGTGTCTGGGTAGTCTACAGGTTAAGGCAACCTTGGTTGTTACTGGATGATGTAAAAAAAAAAAAAAACAACAACTCATTTGTGTGGTTATTCCTTTTTTG
Organism: Cricetulus griseus; assembly: GCF_003668045.3. Taxonomy (NCBI): domain Eukaryota; kingdom Metazoa; phylum Chordata; class Mammalia; order Rodentia; family Cricetidae; genus Cricetulus; species Cricetulus griseus. The sequence goes on along the minus strand of NW_023276967.1, from coordinate 18,894 downwards.
GGTTTTCTTTTATTTATTTAATTTAGAAACTTATTTTGCATATCAATTCCAGTTCCCTCTCCCTCCCATCCTCCCATACCCACTAGTGAGCCCCCCAGGGAGGGTGAGGCCTTCCACAGGGGATCATCAAAGTCCGTCACATCATTTGGGGTATGGTTATCCTTAAAAGTGTGATTATTGAGGTCTAATGGGATTTCTGCCTTCCATGTTAGCATGTCCATTGGCATGATTGTTCTGATTTTTGTAGGCAGTCAGGCTGAGACTTCCTGGCTGCTGCTTCCCCAACATTTTTAGGAAATGCAATATATATATATATATATATATATGTATGTATATATATATATATATATATATATATATATATATATATATATATTTCTCTGGCTCTTTCAATCTTTCTGCCTCTTCTACCATAATTTTCCATGAGCCAAAAGTGCAAGAATTGCATTGTGGGTGTACACCTGTGGTTTGCCCCATTTCTGCATTTGGTCAGGCATGATTTTTCTTTTTTATGCCTTTGATTAGCCATGTTTTTCAATGGTTTACTTCTTTGGCATTGAAAATGTTTTTCTTCAGGGGTTAGAGCTACAAACAATGGCAGAATTGTGGTGAGTAAGAAAAAAATAGGACCAAATGTTTTATCCAGAATGATATCATGAAAACTGTAATCAGTATTTTACAAATAACATACAGACTCAACAGATTTTAAATGTGAATACATAAAGCCACAAATTTGAGAAGAAATATTTGCATGGGCACTTGGAAGTGGTTAGGGGGAAGAAGACAGAATGATACATTTATAATTTCCTTTCAAAAATTAAAGAGATGGGAAAGGGAGGAGGAATGAACAAAAGGGGTTAAGACTGTGCTGGAGAAACCCACAGAAACAGCTGACCTGACCAAGTAAGAGCACACATAAAGCTGGGGAGCCAGCATTGGACTGAACCAAGCCCTCTGAACATGGGTGTCAGGAGGCCTGGACAGTCTATGGGACCTCTAATGATTCACAGATAACTTGCAAAGCATGTGATTCCTGGCTATTCCATAAGCATGGTCAAATTTCATATTTTCAACACTTTTTAATTAGAAAGAAAATTATTTTACATGTTAATCCCAGGTCCCTTTCCCTCCCTTCCTCCCCTGTCCCCCCAACTAACACCCTACCTATCAAATACCCTTTCTGCTCCCAAGGGAGGGTGAGGCCTTCCATTTAAAATTTATTTATTTTTATTTTATGTGCATTGGTGTTTTGCTATGGGTGTTGGGTCCCCTGGAACTGGAATTACAGACAGTTGTGAGCTGCCATGTGGGTTCTGGGAATTGAACCCAGGTCCTCTGGAAGAGCAGTCAGTGCTCTTAACCACTGAGCCATCTTTCCAGCCCTATTTTCAACATTTTCTTCCTTCCCTTTATAATGATTTTTCTTTTGTTTCATTTGTTTAGAATTATTTTATATATTATTAGCTTACAAAGTAGCAAGTTTCCTAAAGTCCTTTTCATACTTACTGTTTTGATTGGCCCAACTCCCTCCCTTCTCCTATATTTCTTCCCTTGTCCAAGTTTATACTGTCCCATGTACATTACTCCTCCTTTCACTTTCAAAACTCATGCATTGTTTTATCATCCCCACCCTACTCTGAGGCATTCTTACAGGTCCCTTTCAAGTCTCCTGCTCTCTATTCCCACTTATTCCCACATCAACACGTTTCTAAAATTTAAAAACTATGAAATCACACTTGAGATATTGTGCGCTCTCTCTCTCTCTCTCTCTCTCTCTCTCTCTCTCTCTCTCTCTCTCTGTGTGTGTGTGTGTGTGTGTGTCTCTCTCTCCCTCTGTCTCTTTCTCTGTATTGCATCAATTAACAGGGTAGTTTCTATTTTCAGCTGCAGCAATTCCCTAGTGTGTTCTACTGGGCCAATGCATAGGAAAGTAGAGATTGCATTTGGTAGTTCCCAAGGTCTCAGCCCTGTCACAGCACTATAGAAATATTCTGAGTGGTATACATTTCTCATTAATGTCTCTTTATTGTAGATGAGATACACAGGTCACCTTGCCCAGCCTTAATATGGGGAAGTGTTTAGTCTTACTGCAACTTGATAGGTCATGATTTCTGAATATTCAAGGAAGACCTGCCCTTTCCTAAACAGAAATGGAGGAGACATGAATTGGGGGGTGAGAACAGAGGAGCATGGGTAGAAGGGACCGTCAGGTGAGAGAGGGGAACTGCCTGGATATAAAATCAATCAATCAATAAATTTATTTTTAAAAGAATTATTTTATATTAAAAAAACCAACTGACAGTGTTCCAGTGAGTATATAGGCAACACAAATTGGAGTTGGTATTTTTTCTCTTTAGTTTTTCCTTTTTTTAGGGGAGGTCAAAGGAAATAGGGATGGACACAGGAAGACAGGGGAGTGAATGTGATCAGGGGGCATTATATAAAACCTCCAAACCAATAAAAACATGATGTTGGAAAAATGAATTGCCTCATGTAAGTTTTGTGGTTGTTTTTGAAGTTGATTTCTTTTACATCATGAGTAGCAAATATCAGTATATTCTGAAAGTCTTATATTATGTTTGTTTATACTGCCTGCCACTCTTCCTTGTTTCTCACAGGTCAACAGCCTATCATCCTGAATGTTTCATTCCTAGGGAACGTTATGGCTCCAATTCCATCAGTGTGTGCATTCTAAAGTACTGAGAAATCACACAGTAACACACATGGAAAGTAGCTACTCCTGTAAAAATTATTAGGATGTGGTCTTTTTTATATGGTCAAGGCTGGTCTTGAAATCCTGAGTATAAATAACCCTCTGTTTCAGCCTCTCTGTAACTCCATGGATTAATGGTGTCTTCCTTCTCCCCAGGATACAATCATCTGTCTTTATTCATTTGACCCGAGAGGTACTCTGGCTGAATTCTAAAGGAATTTGTGCTGAATTAGAGAATGGACTTCTGGAATCTGGCGACTAGAGTCATTTTCTTATCACAAATTACCACGGGAATTATGGGGAATTTCTCTCTAATTTTCTACTATCTAGTCCTTTACTACAGAGAAAGCACATTAAAACCCACAGATTTGATTCTTTTGAACCTAATGGCAGCCAATGCCTTGATCATTCTCTCAGCAGGAGTGCCCCAAACAATGGCAGTTTGGGGATTGAAGAAGTTCTTGAATGATTTCGGATGCAAGATCCTACTGTACATTCAAGGATTCAGTCGAAGTCTGTCCATTTGTACTACCTGCCTCTTGAGTGTCTTCCAGGTCATGACCATCAATCCCAGGAAATCCTGTTGTAAAGGTCATAAAGTCAGAACTGTAAAGTATATTGGCTGCTCTCTTTCCCTGCTCTGGGTCTTGTACATGTTGATAAATTTCATTTTCGTTATGTACCCATTTACCAAAATTAATAGCAAAAATGTGACAAGAAAAAGAGACTTTGGATACTGCTCTATTGTAGGACATGACGAAATCAGTGACTCCCTCTATGGAACATTGGCGATGTGCCCTGAATTCTTCTTTTCTCTGCTCATTGCCTGGTCCAGTGCCTCCATGATTGTCACTCTGTACAGACACAGGCAGAGGGTTCAATACATCTGTAGTTCTCATAGTTCCAGTAGAAAATTCCCTGAGTACAGGGCCACTCAAAACATTCTCTTCCTGGTGTCTACCTTTCTGGCTTTTTATACTGTCTCTACCGTCTTGCGAAGCTGCATTGCTTTTCTGTATAACCACAACTGGTGGCTGGTGGACATCACTCACCTCACTTCCCTGTGTTTTCCCTCTTTTGGACCCTTCATTCTTAAGAGTCATTACTCTATTGTGTCAAGATTCACTTTGGCCTGGATAAGAAAAAAATTATCTCCTTATTTTATTATAAGTATGTAAAATATGAACATTTCACAATATCAAATTGTATACTCAATTAGCACCCCAGGAAATCAATAAAGAAAGTTAGGGATGTATCACCTTGTTTTTCTATGATTGACCAAAGTGAGTATGGGAGCTTCATCAGCTTCTTGAATTAGTGGCTTATGTGAGCTCTTCACACTGTGTTTGGCCCCTTGTACTCTCCACCTTTCAGATAATAGCATTTTTCCTTTGCCCAGATGATGTGCAAAGAAGCTAGTGACCCAGCTGCAAATAGAGCTGCCTTTCCCGTGTCTTTCATCCTGTCAGGTAATCGGGGCTGCTATTTCACAGACACCTTATGGGTACTGTACCCTAACTGTAAGGCAAAAAGAAACCATGGCTGGCCATAAACTTGTGCTTCATATGGCTCTTATCCCATGACAGCTGCTCTAGCCCAAAATTGGTTCAGAAGTCCTCTTCAGTGATACTTTCCCAGATAATTTGCTTGTTTCAGAAAAAAATGCTGCTTGGCTGTTCTTAACCTTGTAACAGCAGTCCTCAGCAAAGTCTGGGAAGTTTGGGCATCTCCCCTAGCTCTGTTGGACTCAAATTCTGATCCATATCTCTCACCTCACACCCAAATCAATTAAAAATAAATGTTTTTGAGATGTTCTTGAATTTTATTTGCTACTAATTTTTGTATTTGGCAGAGAAAATACTTTATTATCTATCCTGTCTTGATGAATCTAAAATTTTATGCCTAAACCACTTTCTATAATTTGTATTACCCACCTAAGCTATTCTTTTAGGCCTTAAACTGGTTTCTTAGATAAAAAGCTTAAACTTTTATGTCTCTTAACCTTCTAAGCTTTACATCTCTTTTGTAAGTTTCTTTTCTGAATTTAGTAACAAAGAAAATGGTATAACTATCTAGTCTTCAATCTCCATTAGAGACCTGAGAAGGACAAAATATTACCTGAGTATACAGGAAGAACAGAAAAAACAACTTCTAAAACTATAAAAACTACAGAGATAACTGGCCTCCTGGACAACCACTCAAGGTTCCTTTGCAACATTGGGTCATCTATCTTAGGCCTACAGGCCTAGAATATTGAAAAGTATTTTCTGGGAAGCAGAATTTGGCAACGTTCAGCAGTTGCCTTCTTTTGTGTCCTTGCCAGCAGTGGAGGCAGGGGCAGTTTCTTGTCAAGTGGCTAACTTTGACATGATAAAGGCAAACTCTGTATGGAGGTTCTTCGATGCCCATCATCTTCTCTGAAGCAGAATGGTGCTGCTAGGAGATTAGTCTCACTGTCGTGTAAAGCCTTATGTTGTTAAAACATCTTAAACGCCATATTCTGTAGACCTACTATTTTTTTACCTTTTTATTTAGAAGCAATCTTATTTTACATATCAATCTGTCCATTCCGTCTCCCTCCCATCCTCCCATGTCCCCTAATGACCACCCAACCATCCCTCATCCACTCTCCAAGGAGAGTAAGGTCTTCCAATGGGAATTTTCAAAGTCTGTCACATAATTTGGGGGAGGGCCTAGGCACTCCTCTGTGTATCTGGGCTGAAATAGTATCCACCCATAGGGAATGAGCTCCCAAGGTCCATTTGAGCACTAGGGATACTGGTTCCATGGTTAGAGGTCCCATACACTGCCCAGGTCTCCTAACTGGCACCCACATTCGGAGGGCTTGGTTCAGCCCAATGCTGGTTCCCCAGCTTTACGACTGAAGTCCCTGTGCTCTCACTAGGTCAGGTCAGCTGTTTCTGTAGGTTTCTCCAACAAGGTCTTGACTCCTTTGTTCATCCCTCCTCCCTCTCTACAACTGGATTCCAGGAGTATGGCTCAGTGCTTAGCTGTGGGTACCTGCTTCTCTTTCCATCCGCTACTGGATGAAGTCTCTAGGATGGCATATAAGGTAGTCATCAATCTCATTATAGGGGAAGGGAACCAAAGGCAGCCTCTTCACTACTGCCTAGATTCAACTATGTTCATAGCATCATTGCTTGTAATATCTAGAACCTGGAAGCAACTTAGATGCCCCTCAACTGAAGAATAGATGGAGAAAATGTGGTACATTTACACAATGGAGCATTACTCAGTGGAAAAAAACAACCAATAAAATCTTGAAATTTGCAAGAAAATGGATGGAATTGGAAGAAACCATCCTGAGTGAGGTAACTCAGTCACAGAAAGACAAGCATGGTATGTACTCACTCATGTATGGATACTAGATGTAGAGCAAAGGATTACCAGACTACAATCCACACCACCAGACTACAATCCACATTTTATTAATAGATCGCCTTTCTCAAGGTATATAATCTGCAAGGAGTTTCCTCTCCCTTTATCCTTCCAGGGTCTCCACACTTTCCCTGCCATCAGATCCACCCCTTTCTGTCTCTCATTACAAAGGAATAGGCTTCTGAGATACAACTACAAAACACAACAACATAAAATAAAATAAGATCAAACAAAGCCGACAAAATGACAGCCCACGGATTTGGAAAAAGATCTTCACCAACCCCACATCCGACAGAGGGCTGATCTCCAAAATTTACAAAGAACTCAAGAAGCTAGTTTCCAAAACACCAAATAATTCAATTAAAAATTGGGTGCAGAACTAAATAGAGAATTCTCAATAGAGGAATCTAAAATGGCTGAAAGACACATAAGAAAGAGTTCAACATCCTTAGCCATCAGGGAAACAGATCAAAAGAACTCTGAGACACCATCTTACTCCTGTCAGAATGGCTAAAATGAAAAACACCAATGACAGTTTATGCTGGAGAGGATGTGGAGAAAGGGCAGCACTCCTCCACTCACGGTAGGAATGCCAACTCGCACAGACTGGTACTGGGGCCTAGGCAGTATCTGGGTGTGTTGGATCCCAAATTCGAGTCTCTTGAGCAGTCCCCCGGCCTCAGGAGTCACCAAGCAGGGTAGCAGAGGCCAGACCGGAAATAGCCTCTAGTCTACCTGGTCCGGTGGACAGAGGCAGGACTTGTACTGGGGACCTGGAAGTCTCTGGTGATTTGGATTCCGCAGGAATGGGATCCCAAGAGAGTCCCCGGGCCTCAGGTGTCTCTGAGCAGGGCATCCGAAGCCGATCTGGAAACAGCCCCTGCACTACCTGGTCCGGTAGATGGAGGCAGGACTGGTACCCGGGACTTGGAAGTCTCTGGGTGTGTTGGATTCCGTGGGAATGGGATCCCTGATAATAAATTTTCTATTTTCAACTCTGCCACTTTCTCATTCTGTGATAGATAAGGGCATAATACACAATTGCTAGCGACAGTGTAAAACTCTAAACAAAGCTCTGTGGTTGCAGCATAGCTATTCTAAAGCATGGAAGTAAATTGAAATATACTGAATTTGTCTCTATTTCATTGCAGCTCTTTAATGATTTTTTTGTGTTCATTAAAATAGAGTGATTTTAGGTTAAATTGAAGTGGTATGACAATTTATCCTATGATATAGGGATGGCTAAACTATATCCACTTGTCAATGTAGGACATCACACAGATGGACTCAAAGACAGATATCACTTAGTTATCTTATTGTGTGATGCAAAATATTCTTTCTTTTTCCATTTTTATTGAAAATAGATTATTTTGTTATACAATATATCCTGATTGCAGTGTCTCTTCCCCCTACTCCCCACCTCCTCTTCCATGCTCACACACTTCCTCTCTGTCATTGTGAAAGAATAGGTTTCTGAGACATAACAGCAATGCATAACAAGATAAAACACAATTTCATTAAAATATCTCATTGAGACAGCACAAGGCAAACCAACAAAAGTAAATGTCCCAAGAGAAGGCACAAGAATCAGAGACCCCCTCATTCATAAACTCAGCAGACTCATACAAATGCTAAAGCGACAGCTAGAATATATATGCAGAGGACTAGAAGAAAAATGCTTGCGGCTTCTGTCTCCCTGAGTTCGTAGGAGATTTGTTCATTTGATTCAGAGAGCCTTGTTCTCTTGGTGTCATTCATCCCCCTGGGTCTTACCCTCAAACTACCTCAGCTCTGATGGGCTTGTCTGAGCTCTGAGGGTATGGATTTGATAGAACCATTGAATTTGGCTTCTCTGATGCCATAAATACTTCATGTTGATACTTCATTACTGACAATGATCTGATTGAAAAAATATTGTACCAGTTTTAAAGTTTACATCCGTACTTAGGTATTTTCCAGATTCGAGATGAAATGTAAGTAAGTAAGAAATGATAAAATGATAGAACACATTAGAACAAAAAGAATAGAAAGAGGGCAGGCTATAAATGTTAGGACTCTCTGACGTGTAACATATGTTGTTTGTTATTAGCAGAGCCTGGTAACTAGGGTGTAGTGTTTGATGAGAAGAAAGGGACACAATGCTGGAAAGCAAGCAGCTGTGGCTACACTGGCATGGACCAGCCACCTACAGGTTCCGTTTACAAAAGTTAAGCACATGGTTAAGATACCAGATGCTGTATAAAAGAGCACAAAACTGCCGACTAGGACAAGGATGGTTTGGGTGGCTCTGGTCTCGGGAGATGATTTGGGACACAGAACTCTATGCATGTATTGGACCCTCTGCTTGTGCTTCAGCAGGACGAGCACCATGGAACCACTGGCCCATATCATGAGAACCAAACACATGACATCAGAGGAGCCCAATAAGATAACATATAAGGCATACGTTAGATTGTGAGGTTTGGCCACAGCACAGTATAGCAAATCACGAAAATCAGTGCAGTTTTTTCCATCCCCCAGGTCTGTCACTAGCACAGGAATGAGGGCATTTAACACCATTTGCAGGGACCAACACATGTTGACAGAAGGTCCAATGACATTGTAGGCTCTTGCTTTGAAGTGTTTGTACTTGGCATTCCTTGGGGTGATCATGATGGCTTGGAAGAAACTTAAGAGGGCTGTGGACCCAAGGGATACTCCTCTGGCAACTCTATGAAAGTAAAAGACAAGTTTACATGCAATGGTATCTAAAAAATATGTCCAACCAAAAGCAGCCATTGTCTGAGGGATTCCTTTACAGAGCAGAACCATGAAGTTAGCACAGGTCAGGCTTTTGACAATAAGGTCTGTAGGCCTGGCTCTGACCCCAGAGAATTCATTGATGATGAAACAGCAAAACAAGGCTGAGTTCCCCATCATTCCCAGTGTAGTCTGGGACACAAAGATGATCCCCATGGCCAGGTCTGTTGATATCATTCTGTTTAATTTGTGTGATTATTACTTAATGTGAGACCCAGACATCTCTAGATAGATATGAAGAAGTACTGTCTTCATGCCATGTTAAATATTGTGTTTCTCAGCAACCAGAACATTTCATTGTTGAGGAATTAGAAACTGTGTCATTTTCATAAGAAGATTCCTGAGTTTGATAGCAGGTTGATTGTGGTGGTATGTCAAATCTATAGGGTCCTTCATTTTGAGTTGGCATATTGTATAGTGCCTCATAATCAATATTCCGTTTAAATTTGTTGCTGCCTTGCATCCAAGGTTCCATTTGTAAGACTGTTAAGACAATTAATCATATTTTAGTAAGATAAATACAGACAGACAGACAGACAGACACAAACACAGAGAGACTCAGTGGGAGAGAGAGTGTGTGTTGGAGGACCTTCACTGGATGTTTGTCTCCCTTTAACTGCATAAGCCTAAAAACTGCAAAGCTAGAATGCATTCACCTTTGCACACTGACATCACTCTAACTCCCAGATTCCCCAGATCCTACCAATGGCAAAAGAAAGGCCTAGGCCCTATCCCAAAGGATATGACACACTCTGAAGACCCCCATGGAAGATCTCACCCTCCCTGGGGAGGAGAAAGTGTATGGGATAGGTAGGGTGTTAGTGGGGGGGGCAAGGGAGGAGGGGAGGGAGAGGGAACTGTGGTTGACATATAAAACAATCTTGTTTCTAATTTAAGTAAAAAATGGAAAAAGAAAGACATAGCAGGATTGAAAACATATAGAACAAATAGAGCAATAATCATCAGAATGCATGCAACATTTTTCACCAATTAAAATACATCCTGCTAGAAAAGAAAAACTAATCATATTAAAATCGTATATTCATTCTTTTCTCTGTTCCATTTAAGAAAATCCTTCTATGTGTTTGCAAACAATCCTGTGATATCCTGAAATATTTTTAGACCGTAATCACATAAGTATAAAACACAATTACCTAAAGACAATAATGTGGATTGTATAAAAATAATTTTGCCTAAAAATTGAATTCAATAAACGTTAAAATTGCTTCAATATCACAATTACAGTGAGGAAGACTTTTGCCTTCTTTTTTCTAATGTAGTGTTATTCACACCTGGAAAAGTTCACTAATGCGGTCCACTTGTCTAAATACAATCCAAATGAAATGATATCTACATAAACCTATAAAATACATAATATTTTCAATTACACAGAACAAAGGTATGTACTGGGTCTGCACATATGTCCCAGTAGTACTCAGAAGAGAAAATCGTGCCTATTGGTTAGATCTTCCAAAACCACTGATGTGAGCATTCATCCCCAACTATGAAAATATGAACTTGGTACTGTATGACAAACCCCATTATAATCGCTTGCTGTTGGTATCTACAGATATAGGACTTTTCTGTGTTTTATGTACATGAATACAACATTGGATCTTCATTACAGTTACTTCCTTCACAAAAGGAACATAGCCTCTTAAATCCACTGTGCACTGAGGTTTGCACTAGTAAAAAGAAAACCACCAATTCCTCTGAAAACCAGAGTTCAAGGGGGATTTATACAATCCAGCATGGATAGCTCATGTCTGTATGAGAGCAATCTCTTAGCTCACTGTGGCTGCCATGAATGTAGCATCTCACTGAACAGAGCCTGAGACTTCTAAAGAGAAGGTGTGAGGAGGTGAACCCATGAGCACTGTTACAAGTGTCTCAATCACAAAGATCCCACCTCTGTCTTATTAATAACCAACAGCTATGACCTTAGCAAATAGTTCTAAGAAGATCTGAAAAGAACTTAAAGAACATCTCACGTACAGATTTCTTACCGTGCTGAGGCATCAGGTGTAATCAGCCCCCGTGCTGGTGTCTCTACTGAAAGAGAAAGACTCGTTCAGTTCTGTAGTCACACAGATTGCAGCAGATTGCCCTAACTTCAGCAAGCCTTCAGGAAAGAATTCAAGACTCACCCGAGAAAGTAAATTTCTCTGTGATGGGTGATGCTGGATAGAACTTCACTGGACAGAGGGACGGATAGCCTGTATCCATATAGGAACAAATCCCCTGCACACTCTGACTGACATGTTGATATACTTAGACCCCATTTCCCTTGTGGTCCAGATGATGTTACAGGAGGAAACCTTGACACTGTCTGATGAAATGATATCACCCCTGAAGTACACATCTTTACATCACAGACTGAGAAACTTTCAATTGGGTTGAACTGCAGAGGGACACGATGTCTGCATTTTTCTCTCTTGGGTGTTAGGACACAAAGGGAACCCAGGGCACTGGAGGAGAGGGATGGATTCTCAGGAACAGTGAGTGATGGCAAATGAGAAACTCTGCATGAATGTTGAATTGTGGAGCTACTTTCCCCAACTTTTACAGAATATATGAGTAGAAAATGACCACACACACACACACACACACAGAGAGAGAGAGAGAGAGAGAGAGAGAGAGAGAGAGAGAGAGAGAGAGAGAGAGAGAGAGAGAGAGAGTGACACACAGAGAGAAATATAAAAATACCAAGTCAAATTATTTTCCAGAAGCCAAATACCACCTGCAGCATTTTTGTTATAGGAACAAGGCTTGGATTAATTAATAACACATTTCTCAATCTCTGTCACAATTTAGGAAATACATTGTTAGTGTAATTTAAGAACACAGGAGTTAAGTATGCATTATGAAGATGAAAATTTCAAATAGCAAAAAATATTTTAATAAGAGGAGACTTTTTATATAGGTACTGGCACCTGGACTGATTGGTCCAAGTCTACAGTCCGTAGCTCTCCTAAGATGGAAAAACTAGTCCTAAACACCCAGAACTCAAAAGGCAAAACTCACAATATTACATATATTCTGCCTATATTTACATAGATTATGATTTTGAAAAAATGTCTTTCTCAATTGTCCTAGGCAGCTTTGTGAGCAGAGTAAGGAGATTAGATTACAAGAGCAGAAATAGCAGTCAGTCTTATGACCTACAGTCATATAGGAACAGCAAATTTTACAAGATTAGTATATTCACTTCTGAAAAATGGGAATCGGCTGGTGGGATACAGCCTACATAATTTAAAGGCATTTTACTTTATATATACACCTTAAGCATTGGATATTAAAAACTTATATGCATTGGAGGCTAACATACTTCTGTAAGTATGTTACCTGTGTATCGAACAGAACAACGTCTTGCCTTTTTCATTCTGAGGATCTACAACTACCTCTCCTGTCTGTGAGGATCTGTACATACAGCAGTTAGCAGTGACTTCCAGACAACAGCGAGATGTGTGGAACCAGCCTCAGATAATTGTCCTTGTAGTTTGTTATACGTTATGTGCGTTTGTGAATTCATGACTCTCTCTCTCTCTCTCTCTCTCTCTCTCTCTCTCTCTCTGTGTGTGTGTGTGGTGTGTGTGTGTGTGTGTGTGTTTGTGTGTGTGTGTGTGTGTGTGTGTGTGTGTGTGTGTGTGTGTGTGTGTGTGTGTGTTTGTCCTGGTATGAAATCTGGTTTACTCTGTAACTGAGCTTTATAAAATGGGATGGCGAACCGTTTATATCCTTGTTCACATATCCTTCATATATCAGATAGGGTATAACCTTGAGTGGGAATCATTAATGTGACTTCCTATACAAGACCTGAACAAGGATGATACTAATATACAAGCTTAAATGGAAGGAATGCGTCTCATGTATCCTTAACTGTAGTCAAAGAACTTCAGGCAACTGGACCCTAAGCTCATGTCCTTATGAAGAAGGATAATTATATCTCTTAACACGCATCAGATTATCTTCTTTTTCATAGTCCATGGTGGTCAAACAGAGGTCCACCATCATTCAAGGTGCTGAGAAGAAGAGACTCCATAGGACCCAGCTAATAAGAGGGACATCTACACCACAACTCTTCCTCCAACAACTCAGGGGTATTATGGAAGAAGAGACAGAAAGAATGGTAGAACATTGCAATTGTATATATTTCTATGGAAACAGGATTTGTACATAGAGGACAGAGCACTTGCACTAGTGAATTCACCTGTTTCTATAGTAGGCAAAAACATGCACATGATGAAGCTAAACAAAATTTCAGGAGATTGGAAGTTGCCATGATGTCCTTCTCATAGCTGAGGGGCTATGAACCACAGATGACTTATGGGAGGGCTGTGTCAGATTTCTTTAGTGATTTGTACTTTGAGAGGCTTCCTGTGCTTCCACAGAGGCCCTTGTACTAAGAACATAAGAGCATCTGTAAGTTCAGCCAGTGGTTGTTTTCTTCTGCTGTTCATTTGTTTTGTTTATTTGTTAGCAACAAGTGAAATTTGGAGGGAATTGTGGTGTGGTTAAATAAAAGACATGACAAGGAGATAATGGTGGATGGATTTGAGGAAAAATATGCATAAATGAAATACTCAAAGAGCATTCTACTTAATAGTAGTAAATATTGTAAAACTTAAAAAAACTTAATTCATACCAGAAGAAGTCAGAGCAGCCTAGATTCAATGATGCATAGATATTTCCTTAAATTTTTCCAGAATTTGACATCAAAATTTCTAGCACCTTGCACTGGTGACACAGTCAGCCTTCAGGGATAATGAAAACCCAACTCCTCTTCAAAATCATGAGATGTTCATGAGAAATATATAAGCCTGTCTTTAATTACCAACTGGAAGAAGTTTGATAAATAATTTTGTCTCCCAAAGACACACTGTCAATTCCAGTGCAGGTGACATGAAAATTGTCATTATGAAGGGAGGTAAGATCACAGATTTTTGAACCATTGTCTCAGACTTGAGCTACCCTCCACTCTCACAGTGCTGGTTATGGTGAAGTCAGGATATGTGTAGTGAGTCCACAACAGTGCAGATATAAGAGGCCAGGGGATTGCACTATATTGCAGAGTGTGTTTCAAAGCCAGAATTGAGGAGACCTGTGTAAGAGCTTCTGTCTGATAATGGGAATCTCAGGTAGAAATAGGTTTGTAGAACATAGAGGGAAGGCATAAGGATAACCACATTGTTAAGAGGTGAGTGAGAAAGAGAGATATAAGTGTTTCTAATATTATGACAGTCCCTGTTTTTAATGTAAGTCACCCATTTAGGGAGACTGTAGGTAGCACCAGGGTAATAGAGTCCATCTGTGAAGATGCTCAAGGATTGTGGTAATAAGCCAATGTGATAATTTGTCTTAACTCACATGATGTGTAGACTAGTTTGTGGGTAATATTATTACTGGGGATCTTGCCTGGGTTTTACTCTTACACGAAGAGTTAGAATAGAAATACAAGAAGTACACAACCATAGGAAATTGCATGATGTCCATCTGATTCTGGCATTAAATGTATTTTTATGGAGGAGTACATTTATATGTTGTAGAGGTAATTTCTGTGTCTGCCTTGAGTGATACCTGGTAAGATGACTGTTTGAAACTTCCTTTTAACTTGGGACGATGAATCTGAGGGGAAGAGTACCAGTAAGAGTATCAGACAATGACAGCCAGGTCTACATGTGTCTTGAGTTTTCGCTCCTGGTTTAGTTATAGTCAAATGTTAAGCATAACTTCATTCCATGGCTGATTTCTCTGATTATTGTTGCCGCTAATGGAACACAGGGCATTGTGCTTGATGGTTCAGGGCCACTAATCTCATTTGTGTCCACACTTTGTGTCCACACTTTTTATTTCTGCTTAGAAAATGTTTACATTTACCCATTCTTTTTTAGGCATCTCACATGTATCTCTTTTTTAGTGAATTATAAAAGATAATATAATCAGTTCATCCATATAAGAAATAGCAAGTACATACAGAATTTTAAATGAAATATTTTAGTAGCTTAATTTTTTTCACATGCACATGTACTTTATGTAGTATTTTCTACAAAGTAATTATATTAGTAATTCATCTGTAGTTACCACTCTAGACTTTACCTCTCAAAGATAACAATGAATATTTCTGTGGACATCCATCACGTCCATATTTTCCTTGTGAAAGGAAACTGGGAAATGGCACAACTTTCTGTCATATCAGAGCATACTTAGTATACTGTGTTTTGGTAAAATAATTAAAGTCATATATGCACTTGTCATTTGCCTGTTGAAATAAGCAAGTGTAACAAAATGAAAAGTCATATTTAAAAAGATTATATTATCTGTTGTGATTTTGGGGGTCATGACTGATTTTCTGAATGTATTTATGTACACTATGAGAACCCATTGTCTACAGAGGAGGGAAGAATGTGTGTGAACACTCTGGAACTAGACAAACACGTCGTTTAAAGCTACCATATGGTTGTTGGGAAAGAGCACTCAGTGTTCTTTACCACAGAGCCACCATTCTAGTCCCTACAAATGAAAACTGTCTACAACCAAAATCATATAACACAGCAATGAAGTAGACACAATGTCAAGTGGGGAACACAAACTGCATATAGACTTTGGAATGTTTGTGAAACTGTCTCATGGCTTTTTTGACCAGACTAGGGTGACGCTGTTTGCTCCACACTAGTAATGTTAATGCCCTTTCAGTTTCTATTCTGACACAAACAGATTTCAGATTTAAAGAGGTGCTTACCACATGTGTGTATATGGTTTGGTCTTGAAAGTTGAAATAAAAAAGATCAGTGACTCATTATTTATTATCATTGTTGAATACTTACACTTAGTACTAAAAATTACACTGTAATGATAACTCTTTCTGTCAGCTGCCTGGGTTCTGCTGCTGCTTTAGGGCCCACAAATAACACACAAAGTCTTATATTACTTACAATGCTGCTGGCCAATGACTAGGATTTCTTAGTTGCTATCTCAGTCTTTATTATCAACCATAACAACTGATCTATATAGATTTATAGGGACTTATCTTACTGAGGACGCCGGCCTTAAGTGTCATCTATTCCTGTGATCACAGGGCGACTCCCTTCTTTCCTACATTTCCCAGAATCCTCCTTCTCTTTTATTCCTGCCTATCTTGCTTCAAAGGTCTCAGCTCATTTCAACACTCCATATATACATGCTAAGATCCTCAGCTTTTACCAATTCAACCCCAGCTCTTGATTGACAGCTGAGGGTCCCTATATGGCTGATGAGTGTGAGGGGAACAGTATCTCTCTGGGCCACCTTGTTTCAGCCAGGTGCTGATTCATAGCAATTACTGTGTGCTTCTGCAAGGGGATCTGACCTAATTTAAGAAGTGTTAGCAGACACCATTTCTCATGAGGATAGAGTGTGGTGTCCTAAGAGAGTCCTTAAACTTCAATGTACTGATGGGATGTTAAACCCAGTGCCATCTTTTCTATCATTCCCACACTCGACTTCTGAGTGGTGCCTGATTATTCCAGACAGAGTTCCAATACAAAAAAACGAACGTTCCTGAAGTTGATATCATTCATAAGATATTATCGTTCTTGCAATTTCTCCTAACACAGTTTGCTTATCTTATTATATTATGCATTCTTTGGCATTTTACCATATCAATTGTTCCCTTCTCTCCAACAGTTCTAAACTGAGGGGGGTCACGTGTGTGTGTGTGTGTGTGTGTGTGTGTGTGTGTGTGTGTCTGGGGTGTGACTTTTCAAAAGTGCTAGCTCATAACTCAGTATGATTTATTTTCACGTGTTCAAGGCCAGCGCTGAACTACTGTGCCTAAAGGACCCTGAGCTTCAGTGTCTCTGTAGCTCTGTGGTTCAATGCCATTTTCCTCCATCCCTGGCTGCCATCATTTGGCATTATTCATTTGACTGGAGAGATAGCATGATCATGTTCTTAAGGAAATTGTGCTGAATCACAGAATGAATATCTGGAACCTGGCAATCAGAATCATTTTCTTATCACAAACTACAACTGGAATTCTTGGAAATTTCTCTCTTTTGTTGTACTATCTATTACTTTATTGTAGAGAACACACATTAAAGCATACAGATTTGATTCTCACACACCTAATGTCAGCCAATGCCTTGATCACTCTCTCTGCAGGAGTGCCCCAAACAATGGCAGTTTGTGGATTTAAATATTTTGTGAATGATTTTGGATGTGTATTCCTATTTTACATTCAAGGATTTGCTCGAAATGTGTCCATTGGCACTACCTGCCTTTTGAGTGTCTTCCAGGCAATGACCATCAGTTCCAGGAAGTCATGTTGGAAGGATCATAAAGCCAAAACTACAAAGTGCATTCACTGCAATGTTTCCCTACTCTGGGTCTTCTACATGCTGATACGTTTCATATTCTTGAACATATTTATGAAAATGAATAGCAAAAACATGACAAGAAATCGAGATTTTGGATATTGCTCTACTGTAGGCTGGGATGAAATCATAAACACACTCTATACAGCCTTGGTGATGTGCCCTGAATTCTTTTTTGCTGTGCTCATCACCTGGTCCAGCGCCTCCATGATTGTCACCCTGTACAGACACAAGCAGAGTGTTCAACACATCAGAAGTTCTCATGGTTCCAGGAGATCCTCCCCTGAGTCCAGAGCCACCCAGAACATCCTGGTGCTGGTGTCTACTTTTCTAGCTTTTTATAGTCTCTCTACCATCTTGCGAGGCTGTATTGCTTTTTTGTATAATCACAATTGGTGGCTTGTGTACATCTCTCGCTTCACTTCTCTTTGTTTTCCCTGTTTTGGACCCTTTGTTCTTATGAGACATCACTCAGTTTTGTCCATATTTAATTTGGAATGGTTAAGAAAACATTTTGCCTGATTCCTTTTTAACTGTGCAATCTATAAGAGTTTTTAAAAATCAATTTTATTCAAATGAAAAACAATCTTATTTTGCATACCAATCTCAGTTCCCTCTCCCTTCCATCCTCCCATGGCCCTGTCCCACATTCACCCCTCATCCACTGCCCCAGAAGGGTGAAGCCCCCCATGGGGGATCATCAACATCTGACACATCATTTGGTGCCGGACTCAGGCTCTCCCCTGTGTACCTATGCTGAGAGAGTATCCTTCTGTAAAGAATGACCCCAAACCCATTTGTACACTAAGATACAGAGGCTGCCAGAGGCCACATAGACTGCCCAGGAATCCCAACTGGGGGTCTTGACCACTTTGCTCATCACCCCTGCCTCTCTGCAACTGGGTTCTAGGAGATCCCATCAGTGTTTGGCTGTGAATCTCTGCTTGCAGCAGCTAGAGGATGATGTCTCTATGATGACACTTAGTGTAGTCATCAATCTCATTATAGGAGAAGGGCTTTTAAGGTAGCCTCTTGACTATTGCTTATATTCTTATTTGGGGTCATCCATGTGGATACCTCGATATTTCTCCAGTGCCAGGTTTCTCTTTAACCTGTAATGACTCCCTCTATTAAGATAGATGTTTCTTGCTCGCCTTCTCTTTTCCTCCCCCAACTTGATCTTCCTGATCCGGCATGTTCTCCCTCCCCTTCCCATTCTACGTCCTCTTCATCCTTCCCACTTTGCTTACCCCAAGCTCCAAATTTGCTCAGGAGATCTTGTCAATTTAACCTTTTCCAGGGGACCTTGTATGGTTAAGAAAACATTTTTCCTGATTTTTTTTGTTGTCTTATCCTGCCTTCATCTACCCAATGACAGTTCCAACCCCAAGCAACTCTGTCATTAGTTTCTCAGATAAACTTCCAAAGGTGTTTGCATGCAAATAGGCATGAATAAAGATTTGTTTGTTCTGATGTTGTGTTGTGCTTTATAATTGAAGTAATCACACCACACCTGACCAAACTGGATCATGGGGACAGGGAGAGGAAGGAGAGTCTTCACCCAGTTGCTGTTTAAGCAGAAACAGACACCCACAGCTAAGCACTGAACCATACTGTTGGAATTTAGTTGTT
>NW_023276966.1:45828-50000 GCF_003668045.3 Cricetulus griseus | reverse complement strand
CTGGGGCCTCGGTGGGCCGCGCTACCATGCGGGACCGCTGCAGGGCCACGTTGTAGTCTGGAGGCTTCCGTGCTGGGTGGCAAGGCCCTTCAGGGAAATCAGCGATGGGGATGCCCACATAGCCTGGAGGTGTGGGCGGCGGTTCTCGGTACCTGCCCTCCTTCCGTGCTGCAGAGAGAAGCCAGGGTGTCAGGTCAAGGCCTTTCATGCTGCATAAACTGCAGGATACAAGCACCGTTCAAGACACTACAGGGAACTAAGCTGTCTGCAGCAAATACCAGATGGTTTCTGTGCAGTGGATAACTGCTGAGCAAAGCAACTACTATAAACCAAGGGAGTTCAACTAAAATAGGTGAGTTTAAAACTAACCTACTCTTAGCCCTACTGTGAGGATTAAAGCAAAACAAGGTACAAGAGGTACCAGGAGCATGCCTGGAACACATCAGTGTACGGTAAAAAAAAAAAAAAAAATCAATCAATCAATCAATCAATTTCCTCTCCTCTCTGTACCTAGAGAGGGGTTAACAGTTCATGTTTGTTAGGAATTTCCCAATATTATCAAATGGAGAATCAGTTCCACGTTTTTCTAAGTCTCTAAGTTTCACTTTGGAAAACAATAAATTAAAATAAAATTAGAAACATGGTACAGGAATCAAACTTTAAAAGCCCTGGAAACAAAAAAGGCAGTTGCTTTTCTTTAAAACCCATGATTTCATTAATGAAAAACCTTTAGTCTCTGCGAATCAAAACACGAAATTTGTGAAACTAAATACAACTTAAGCTTTCTTTTCTGGATTTTGTTAGGAACTAGACATCATTTTCCTTTCCTCTTTAGCAATAAAAATTCTGAGAATTAGTTAGTGGAAAATGGTTCAAAACAACCAACCCAAGAATTTTGAACTGTTACTTCCTTACTTGTCTTTATGAGTATTAAATTTGATATCCATACATCATTTTTTATGTGGCTACATCACTCATTAATACAAACGATGCTTGCATTCTAGAAGCTTCTCTCTGTACCTCATAATCTATCTTACAGTTCTATTAGACAGACAGTCATTATACATGCTTCAGAGACTGGAACCCATGACAGGAACACACTTGTCTTTACACCAGAAAGGACATCAGTATCTTTCAGGGGCCCCTGATTTGGTGGCACTGTCATCAGTCAGACCTCTTCCATCCTCACACTAACCCTATTAAGATAAAATTCTTGAGCCAGGCAGTGGTGGCACACACCTTTAATCCCAGCACTCAGGAGGCAGAGGCAGGTGGATCTTTGTGAGTTCAAGGCAAAGACCTGGTCTGCAAAATAAGTTGCAGGCAGGACAGCCAGGGCTACACAGAGAAACCCTGTCTCAAAAAACTTTAACATATATATAATTGGTGCTGGAGAGATGGCTCAGTGGCTACGACAACTGGCTGCTCTTCCAGAGGACTTGGGTTAGATTCCTAGCACCACAAAGCAGCTCACAACTGTCTCTAGCTGTAGGGGACCTGACACTTTCACACAGATATACATGCAGTCAAAACACCAATGCACATAAAATAAAATAAATATTTTTTAAAAGATAAAATTATGAAGCTTGCTTTACAGATGAGTAGGCATAGCTGAGTGAAGTGTTGAGACAGGGATTCTAGCTCTGCCTGATCCCCTCCTGTGCTTTTACTCACCTCTGAGTTCTTTACCCCCTGTTTTAGCATGCACAAAGAATTTGTTTAGTAGAAACAAATTGTCTGCATAACAAACAAAATGAAAAATTTCAAAAGTACAAAGGATAAAGAGTTCTTGATACAATTCAAGGGGACAAGAGAATAATAAACCATTTTTTCCCAGTTTCAATGAAAGGAAATCACTCCTCTGTAAAGAACACAGGCACCTAGTCTAATAATTTTCAGGCAGTATCAACAACCTATTGACTCTGAGGGCTAAGTTTTATTGAATGTTGAATTGCATTGTTTCTGACCGCAAACTTGGCCCTAGTCATTTGGACCGCAGTGCTGATCTGGATCCTAACGTGTCGACGGACAAACTGGAGGGAGAAACCAATTTCCACCCATGGTCCAGGTACCCCCCCCAGCATTCCATTTCCATACTTACCAATGAGCCCCTTTGTAGTACTTGACGTCACAGCTATATGGGCAGGCATGGGGACAGGTTTGGCTTCCTCTGTGGTCACAGGCACCAGGTTGCTACTTTCTGTCTCAATGGAGACATCCTTGCCACCCCTTCGCTTGATAGTGCCCGTGTCACCTTCTGAATCTTCTCCCCAGTAGCCTGTGGAAGATGCCCAGCTTGCCCGTGATTGGGCTTGTTCAAGACTCTCTCTACTTTGATTTTGTCTATTATATTTTGTGCTATGATCAGAAAACATAATTTGGTCCATATGGCCACCAGAGGCCCATATGCCTGCAGCATCCCCTGAATAGTCAAAGTGAGTGTGCCCAAACGGCAATGTTTCCCAGCTTCTCTGGTGCTGGATGGTCTGGATGTTATCATGGGAACCACTTGAACATGATGTCCAGCTCCCACGACCGCTGTCAGCAGCATCGAGGGAAGCACGGTCCCCTTGGTCATGGGAGAGCTCCTCTGCGCTAGGAGAAGAGATGACAGTTGCTGCGGCGTACAGGCCTCGGCTTTCAGACACTGGGGCATATGACCTATATTGTCCAAAACAAAGGAAAGGAAGGTGTGAGAGTGTTAAAGAAACTTTTGCTGATTAACTGTTTTGCTGCTTTGAGACAAGCTCTTGGTTTGTAGTTTAGGCTGGCCTTGAACTCATGAACCTCTTACCTCAGCCTCAGTGCTAGAATAATAGGCTTGAGCCACTATGCCTATAAAATATCTTTTCCCCTAGAAAAGTGGTTTTCTTTCATCCCAGAGAAAGGAAGAAAGTATTCTTGAATGGGATTAGAGTGGCCAGTTATGTCATATCATTCATTTACCTTTTTACAAAGCAAAAATGGGGAAGAGACCAACAACTTGCTACAAAAAAGGAGCACTTTCCTTACAAGGCTCATGGTGACTGAATATACTGTGGTTACCTATGGAACGCAGCTCAGACAAATACTGGGGTGTGTCCTACTGGTACAGTCTTCCTCCAGCACAGAGCCCCAGTGGACCACAGGAGAATAAACATAACTACAAAAGCAGTCTGCATTACAAAAATAGCGTGGCACTTAATAACAGACCCATGGGAAGAGAAAGGAGAGAATGCAAGCAGCAGACGCTTACCCTAAACTGTATTGATCAGGCTCAATCAGGGTCCGCCGCTCCATCCTGCCGACACCTAGGTTGGTCTCCACAATGCTGACAGAATGCCTCTGGCGCCGTTCATCATGCAGAGAGACTGGCACCGAGTCAAAAGAAGAATTGCTGACAATACTGGATCGTGAAGAAATTTCACTGTGACCAGAATCTGAAAAGTTATCCACAGTACCACTGGGAGCCAATGTATAACCTGAATGAGAAATGCAAATTCAGTCATTAGACATTTTAGGTTTCTAAAACAGGTCCACCAAAAGAGGAAAAATTAAATGTTAACAATGAAGTAAGGGCTTACTCAAAAACTTATAAACAGGTGATTAAGGATTAAAATTTTACTTTAATAAAGTATAAACTGCCTATTCAATGGTCAGGGAAAACTATCCATTATTATTCACCATAGGTAAAGATGGAGAAACTATGGTATGCCTTGACTGTTCATGCTTCCTTAGCGACAAATCATACTACTGATGGTTAGCTCAAAGACAAAAACACTTTGCCTAGCATGCCTGAGATACCAGTTCCAATCTCAGCCCAGCATAAAAAAAAAAAAAAAAAAAAAAAAAAAAAAAAAAAAAAAAAGGCAAAAAGAGAACTGGCCCTCTGAAACCCTCACAACTAAACTCCATCAGTCTTGGAAGAACAAACTCAACACTCAAACTGTTAGTGAGTGTCTTACTTTCTTTTTTTCTTTTGTTGTTTGTTTCTCAAGACAGGGTTTCTCTGTGTAGCCCTGGCTGTCCTGGAGCTTGCTCTGTAGACCAGGCTGGCCTAGAACTCAGAGACCCATTTGACTTTGCATCTGAGTACTGGGATGAAAGGTGTGTGCCACCACACCTGCCTGGCTAGAATGTCTTATTTTCAAGGGACATTTTGACTTTTAGAGGATGAAACAAAAGTTCAACAA
>NW_023276966.1:0-45328 GCF_003668045.3 Cricetulus griseus | reverse complement strand
AGGTAATGACTGAAATGGTGCATTACTTGGAGCTTCACAAAAGACCAATTCCTTGATCAGGAGTCACCTGTTACAATGTTCATGTCCTTAGGAAAAGGGACACAGTCAGCTTAAATTACAATATTCATTGGTGCACAAGAAGGACAGGAAATGGCACAAAAGGAGATAGGAATAGCCACATCAATTACTTGATGCTTCAGAATCTCATGTTAATGGAGAAGCCACACAGGTGCAGAACATAGTCCCAAGATCACAAACCCACAGCTGGGAGGGAGAGGCAGTCTCCTCCCATGTCCACTGGCTTGGATAGGCTTGGATAGGTCTTAGGCTGACAGCTGGGAAGTCAGAAACTTTAAAGGTCACTGGAAGACTGCACTATTTGGTGCCTCAGCTCTGCTAGTGGTTGTGATATAAAGCATAACAACCTCATTCTTTTCCCTAGAATTACTGTCAAACAACATATAGGACTCCAGTAAGGGCAAAGTACACTGACGGTATTAAAATTTCATTAATTCCCCTGTGCCTCCTCCCCTCACAGTGAAAGCAGAAGTCCCCAGCACAAATGCTACAATCTCATCAATTTCTGACTCTGTCAAAACCACCATCATTCATCCTTTATGTGGGTCAATCCTTTAGGAAACCCGAGAAGCAGGATGGGTCTGTTGCTTTCCAGCAGCTAACAGTTTCCTGAGCCTTAGCCCTGGAAGACTCAAGGCTGTCACATATAAGAACTCTCTAGTCCCTTCCTTGAGCTCACTGTGTCTTCCCCAGGACCATCTAATCCTCCAGTGAGACCTAGGGCCAGCTTCATTCATCCTCACTTTGGTCTCTTCACATTGTCCATTCCTCCGTCCTAATATACTTCAAAGTCTTGAAAACATGTCTGTATATAAATGAACCTTATAGGCAGTGAACAACTTTCCTAAGGGCCGCTAGTGTTGCTGCAACAAGCGACATCATGGGATTCCAAGAGATCTCTAGGATACAACAGATTTTCCAGATAGGACTGCTTTCCAGATATCATGAGGCACAGCCTTTGCCTCCTTGCTAAATTGTTCTCCCTGAACTGACTAGAAGCTGGGGTATCCTTTCCAG
The DNA here is from genome assembly GCF_003668045.3 of Cricetulus griseus. Lineage (NCBI taxonomy): Eukaryota > Metazoa > Chordata > Mammalia > Rodentia > Cricetidae > Cricetulus > Cricetulus griseus. Next base: position 44,233 of record NW_023276966.1, on the reverse strand, counting down.
GAGTGTCTCCTATGACACAGGGGAAGCCGTTCAGCACCTCCTCTTTCCAAAGTTAGAGATTTCTCTCTGCTGCATTAGAATCTTTTCACTCCTTTAGCCATGGAGAGTTGCTGGTTTGCAAGCACTGTCCAAGAATAGCCCTTCCCCTCCTTAATACCCATACACAAAAATATGAGAATAAAACCATTGCAAGAAATCAGGTCAGGATGATATGGAGGAGGAGGGTTGAGTCCTTTCAAGTCAACAAGCAACTGAAGAAGTCTAAGGTTATGGAAAGATGGCCATTGGCCATTTGTAAGTGAGCTGAGTATTATGAGACCCATGCTACACCAGACTGCTCCTCTACATGCCTGGTACGTTAGTCATGTATGTCTAGGGTAACAGAAATTATAAAATGAATTTCTCTTTAGGAAGGGGATTTGTTTGCAGGACTCACACTGTGTGATCTTGCAAATCTAACAATCTCTGGCTATGAATGGAACACTTAAGCAGAGGCCTAGCGCTTAAGGAAGCGACCACAAGGTGGCAGTAGACCTCAGCTGCCGGGGAGTGTGCAGAGGAGTCTCTTCCTTGTCTGCTGACTGTGCAGGCTCAGGGCAGAAACACAGCCTTTGTCTCAGTGCTGAGTGGACGACTCTAGAGGTAGTATTGTTACTGAGAAAGAGCAACACCCTGGAAGCTGCAGCAGACCTGCTGGCCATCACGATCTACACTGGATCTTAATTGAATTGGAAGAACAATGAAGACATATGGTCCCACTTTATTCATGTTTCTGTGGCTGCAGCTGGATGGTGAGTTAAGATTTTAGAACCACAGAATATTCCACAGGCATTTCTGAGGCATCTAGGAAAAACTCTATTTAATTCAGGTTTTCTCTAGTAACTGTAGAAAAAGAGAACCCTGAGTAGTGATGGCCTGACTACTTTTCTCCTTTCCATCTCTCTGCATAGGGCTGAGCCAAGGAGAGCAGGTGGAGCAACTTCCTTCCACCCTGAGAGTCCAGGAGGGAGACAGCGCTGTCATCAACTGCACTTACACAGACAGTGCATCAAACTACTTCCTTTGGTACAAGCAAGAACCTGGAGAGCATCCTACGCTTATTATTGACCTTCGTTCAAATGTGGAAAGAAAGCAGGACCAAAGACTGATAGTTTTACAGAATAAGAAAGCCAAACACTTCTCCCTGCACATCACAGACACCCAGCCTGGGGACTCTGCCATGTACTTCTGTGCTGCAAGTGCACACTGCTCCCCAGACACCTGCAGCCTGTCCTCAAACCTGCCGCAGGGCCTAGAGCCCCATCCACATCCTGTGTCACAGGCCTTCCAGTGCAGCCTTTGTCAGTAGTTAGTCTGCAGTTGTCAACTATAGTGTAGACATTAAAAACAAAAAAATAAAGTTAGCTTCAGGTCACTTAAAACAAGTTAGGATGGTTTTCTCCATTCTTTTACAAAAATGTATTTAAAAATTAAATTACAGTTTCATCATTCCCCTTTCCCTGTCCTCCCTCCAGTGTCTTCTATACCCCTTTTCTCATTCTCTCTTAAATTCATGATCTCTTTTTCTTTAACTATTATTATTACATATGTGTATAGATTTGATCTACTATGTCTGGTTAGTGTTGCCTGTATTTATTTAATTATAGGGCTGACCACTTGATATTGAATAGCCAATCAGGGAGATTATTCACATGGATGAATAATTCTCCCTCTCTCCATTAATCATCATTCTTTATACAGAGAGTGGCCATAATGAGCAACAATATAAGTGATGCATATCAAAGGGTTATAAATAGGAAAATTATATCAAATTATTATCATATAAGAGATTATCATATAATATAACATATAAGAGATCCCAAAATCTCTAACAGAAATTTTCTTCAAGTTATCAATGAGTTCAGCTACAAGTAGAATAGGAAATCTATTTAGAACCACCAGGAGCCTTTCTATACAGCACCAACAAACAGGCTGAGAAAGAGATCATCCACACATGCCCATTTACTATAGCTTCAAATACTAAAATATTTAGGAATAAACCTAATCAATGAAATTAAATACTTATACAACAAAACCTTCAAATCTGTGAAGAAACAGGTTGAGAAAAACACTAGAAAAGGAAAATCTTTTCATGCTCATGAATTAATTGAATCAATAACGTGAAAATGACCAACCTACTAAAAGTGATTTAAAGATTCAATTCAATCCCAATCAAAACCCCACCACTTCCTTCACAAAAATAGGAAGAAAAACTTCTAAAGATTCATATTGGAACACTCGGAACAAGAAATAGACAAGACCAAAAGAGAAATGTCCCATGGCGTGTAATAGTTAAAACACAAATTATAAATAGAAAAAGATATATAATGAAAAATTCATAAGAAAAAACATAGGTCACATATAAAGACATAAATTAATATCAATGTATTAATGGTTGGTCATTTCAATACCCCACTTTCTTGGGTAATCAGTTCACCTGGACAAAATATCAAAAGAGAAACATTGGAATTAACTGAAATCCTACAGCAGTGGACATAATGGAAACTGCGCAATACTCCATCCAAATGCCAACAAATAGACAAGTACTCACCAGCACAGGGAAGGTGTTCTACAATGGATCATCTCCTGGGGCATAAAAAATTATTTACAAATTCAAAAATATTGAAAATATTCCTTATATGCTATTTGACCACAATGCAATAACACAGGCATACGCGTGGGCTCACGCAAGTGCGCGCGTGCGCGCACACACACAGACACACAGACACACACACACACACATAAATAAAAATAGAACTTCATTTTTTACTGTATCTGAATAGGTTTCTAGTGTGCATACTTCTTTTACTTCTTTTATCTCCAAACAATGCACCCCAGTCAAACTCAATTCCCATTCCTCTGACTTCCACTCTCCCACCATATGCTCATTGGATCATGGTCAAACTTGAAGTAGCCAGCCCCTTAATGATAATTGAGTTCTTCCTCCTCCCACTCCAGAAGCCATCAACTGAAGTCTACTCTTCAGCATCTTTACCACATTTTTAAAGTACTTTCTTTAATGGCTTCCTGTCTGGACTGTTTCTTCCTTTTGGGGGTGGGGTAGGGAGAAATTCCACAGAAGCCTTCAATGTCTCCCATTCTCAGTTATGAGTCAGCAGTCACAGACACCACTGCAAAAGAAGCTTGTTTGCCCATAACATCCAGTGACAGCACCAATCATGGACTTCAACATGATCTTTGACAGCAGCACAGGCCACAGATATTATGTTAAAGGAAATAAGCCAGTCACAGAAAGACAATACTGCATGATCTTTCATATGTAGAATACAAAGTTTATCTCGATGAAGATGAAAATAGCATAATAGTTTCCAGAGTCCTGGTAGAGCAGAAGGACAAAGAGATGAGGAAGACAGATGTATGGGTGTGGGGACTAAGAGTAAGGAGTCCTGATGTGCCACTGCAATGTAAGGTGACTAAAGATTTCAAGCCCATGCATTATATTTCAAAAGTACAGAAGAAAGGATTTTGAAATTTTTTACCATAAAGAGATGGCAGATATTTGAGGAGATACATATATGTTCAATGTGAATGGAATGATACATATATGTATTTTATAACCTTTATTTTATATATGAGTAAAAATGTGGTTAAGCATAAAAAGTAAATAAATAACTGTTCAGTTTTAATCCAATCCCCACCAAATAAAACTCTCCAGTAAATACACAAACTTGTGGATATTAAACAGTTCATTACTAAATGATGAAGACAGGGAAGAAGAAATTAATAAACAAATAAAAATATCTTGAGCTAAATGAAAATGAAAACACAACAAAACCTTTTGAGACACACTGAAATCAGGCATAAGAGAGAAATTTAGAGCTCTACATCCTACATTAAAAATTAAGAAAAAGCACAAATAAGTGGCTTAATGATGCAACTCAAAACGTCGCAAAGAATAAGCAAATTCAACAAGTTTTTGGCAAGAAATAATAAAAACCAGAGCAGAAATCAATGAAATAGAAATAAAGCAAACAATCAAATAGTCAATGAATCTAAAAGCTGGTTATCTGGGAAGACTAACATATTGGCAGATGTTTAGCACAAGTCAACCAAAGAAAGAGATAACCGAATTTATCAGCATCAAAAAGTGAACAGAAAAACATTACAACAAACACCAGGAAATACAGAATATTATAAGGGAATATTTTGAAACCTTGTCCACCATTAAGTTGAAAAACATAGGAGAAAAACATGCATTTCTAGATTCAGCCAAACAATCCAAATTAACCAAATAGTCAACAACCTAACCAGACCCATAGCAAGTAAGGAATTTGAAATAGTAATGAAATACCTCCAAGATTAAAAACAGAGTCCAGAAGCAGATGTATTATAGCAGTATTCCACCAGACATTTCAAGAAGATCTACAGCTAGTCTTTGTCAAACAATGGAAGAAAATAGAATGAGAAGGATAACTCCAAAACTACTTCTTTGAAGCCAGTACTGTTCTAATAACCAAACCTGCAACAAAAAATAAAAGTACAAGGCAATATCCCTGATGAACCTAGACTCAAAAATACTCAAGAAAATACTTGCCAAGAGACTACAGACATACATTTATAAAAAGGTTATATACAACAACCTCATTGTCTTTATCTCAGAAATTCAGGGATGGTTCAAAGTACACAAGTCAAGTGATGTAATAAAACACACAGTGGACTTAAGGACAAAAATCACATGATCATCGCCTAGACACAGAAAAGGCCTTTAGCAAAATCCAACATGTCCTAATGATAAAAAGTCCTAGAGAATGTAGGGTAGAAGGAACACAACTCAACACAACAAAGACTATACATGAGAAATCCACAGCCAACATCATCATATATGAGGTAAAACTTGAATCATTCCCTTTGATGTCAGGAATGAGTGACAGATATCTACCAGTGCCATTCCTTTCCAACATTGTGCTTGAAGTACTAGTTGGAACAATAAGCCAAGAGAAGGAAATTAGAGAGATACATATAGGGAAAGAAGAAGTCAAATTCTTTGTATTTGCAAATGATAGGTTATTATACATTAAAGATCCCCAGATTTTACTAGAAAATTTCTAGACACGACCAAAACATTCAACAAGATGGCACTATCCAAAATCAACTTGTACAAATCAATATATTTCTATATCTCACCAAATAACATACAGAGAAGAAGATCTTGGGCACATGCCCAACACAATACATCAAAGAAAATAAAATATCCATGAAAAACCTAACCAATGATGTGAAGGAACTCTAAAAGGGGAACTAAACCTCTGAAAAGGACATAGAGAAAATCACTAGAAAGTGGAATGACATCCCATGCTCATGGATTGGTAGAATTAACATTGTGGCAATAACTATTATACTAAACGTTACTTAGGGATTCAGTGCAATTCTAATCAATATCCCCATCTCATTCTACATAGAAAGAGAAAAACACTATCCTTAAATTTATATTGAATCACAAAAGAACTGGATAATAAGAACAAGAATTATCAAAAATAACATGTTTGTGAAGGTAACAATTTCAGTTCTTAAGGTGTATTGCAAAGCCATAGTAATAAAACAACATGTTGCTTCATAGAAAAATGGAACAAAATTGAAGGCCCACATGAGCACATGTAACTTCAATCACTTAATATTTAACAAAGATGACAAAAACATCTGATGGAGAGAGATAGAAAGACATCTTCAATGATTGGTGCCAGTAAAACTGGATATTCACGTACAGAAGAACAGAAAGAGCAGTTTCTACCACTTAGCGCCAAAAAAAAAAAAAAAAAAAAAAACTAGCTCCAAATAGATCAAAGACCTAAATGTAAAACCCAAAACATTGAAACTGCTAGAAGAAATTATAAGCAACATCTTACATGATGTAGGGGAAAGGACTTTCTGATAGGATTCCATTTGTCCATGAATAAATTGAAAAGTGGGAATTTATGAAACTAAAATTCTGCACAGTTAAGAAACAACAACAGGATGAAAAGGCAGCCCACATAATGGGAAAGAATATTGCCAGATATGCATCTGATAGGATTAATATCTAGAATAAACAAATAACAAAAATAATAAAAGCAAAAATATTAAAAATAAAACACACCAGAAAAATATACCTGAGATGTAAATAGAGAGCTAAAAAAAAAACAAACAATAACAAAAAATGATTAAAATTGTCTAGAAAAATATGTTACTTATCTCTACAGTTTAGAGAAATGTAAATGAAAACAACTTGGGATTTCATCTTACCCCAGTCTGAAAGGCAAATATCCATGGAAGACCTGACAGAAAGTGCTGGAGGGGATTCTGGGAAAGGCAGGACACATTAGCTCTGGTTGAGCTTGCAAACTGGTGCAGCTACCACTAAAATCAGTTTAGATAATTATCATAAAGCTAAAAATTAGTATCCTATATAACCCAGCCACACCACACCTCAGAATACGACCAAAGGACTGAACATCTTCCTTCACAGATAATTGCTGTATAATGTTTATTGTTGCTTTGTTCACAGTAGGTAGGAGGTAGAAACAATCTAAATGCTGATCAACTGATGAATGGAGAATGAACATGTGGTACAGATATTCTATGAGATACTCTTCAGTGGTAAAGAAAAATGAAATCAGTAACATTACATGGAACTAGAAAAGATCATATTGAGTGACATAACCAGATCCGGAATGCTAACATCACTTGTTCTCCCTTATTAGAGGGTCTTATCTCCAAATCTTCAGTTGGGGGTTCACAGCTCATAGTAACTACAGAAACCAGGAAAGTGAAATGGGACCATTGCCAAGATAGGGGGATTGGGGAACAATAACAAAGAGATTAGTAAGGTACAGGTTATCTGATTAGGGAAATGGAGAATGCCGGGGCTCACGAGGGAGGGGAGGGGTGTAAATACAGAAGAAAAAGGGGGAGGGTAACGGGAATATCAGGGTTCAGGTAATCCTATAGGGGAAATGGAAGAGGGAGGCCCTTTAAAGAAGGGGAGGGAAATAAATACAAGAGAAGTGGGTAGAGGAAGTGTAAGGATGTCTGAAAATGCCAGAAGGAACCATATTATTAACTATTTATCAAGAAAATAAATTCCACAATGCAATACATACAGATAGATATGAATAGTTTTGATAGATTTTTCTCATGTAGGCTGATGGTGCTTCCTCCAAGAGCCAAGAATCACCTTTAAAAAAACCAATGTCATACATGAGAAGCCCTCTTTTGAGTTTGTGGCCAGGGCTACCCAAGAGACTCCCAAATCATACAGCCTGTTGCTGTTGCCTTTGGTTACCCTGCAAAGGTGGTGAGTCCATATTGCTGATGTTACCAGTCATTTCAGACACAGGACCCACAAACCACTAAGCTAGAACTGACCTGAGTGTCCCTTCCAGAGGACTAATGTTCTTGGTACAAGAGAGTGTCATACAAGTTTCCAAAGGAGGAAGGCAACCAAGAGTTCTACCCAGCTATGATGCCTATGGGCCACATCGACAATCAGTATGCACAGTAATCCTACAGGTGCAGTAATCACACACACACACACACACACACACACACACACACACACACACACATATACACATATACTTGTACACATGCAATAACAATTAGTAAAATAATATGAGGCCATGGATTTGAAGGAAGTGGGAGGGGGTACACTGTAGACTTTGGATGGAGGAAAAGAAGGAAGAAATTTTGTGGTTAAATGATAATCTCAAAAATGACAATTAAAAATACAATAACATCTCAACTAGAAAGATCAGCATGGTAGCCCAAGCTGCAACTTGTGTTTCCTATTCCACCCTGGGTGCTGTGTACCCTGCTCGAGAGAAGTCCATTTCACCCACATCTGATGACTATGAAAGAGAAGCATGGCTCCCTTCTTAAATGTGTTTCTCTGTTAAAACAGAGAGGATGTAATTGTCATGGGTTACTGGTATATCTAATGGTGCTGGTTTTTCTTATAGAGGGAAATGTAAAAGATGCATGAGCAAAGTGGCCATAGATTTAGCTATTTATTTCTGTCTTAGGACATAAAATCACCCATAAAGATAATAAAACAATTACCAAAATGTCATCTAAGAAATTACATGAAGACAATTAGGAGCATGTAGCTCTGTTACATTTAAACCAGTATTAGTAGACTCGAGGAAGAAGACTCATGTTTTTAAAAGGTGGAGCTTCATATAAACGCTGAGAGAATCTCAGTGTGGGAAAAGGCCAAGTGATGTTCATTGTGTAGACTGAGCTGGAAGAGCAAGTCAGTTTGTGTTCGGAGGAAATGTTTTAAGGGCGAAGGGGCCCTTTTTCAAAAGTTCAGATCACTCCACAGAGTTCAATAATTTACGTGATTCTTCACTTGTCCTGGAATTCTGAAATCTATGAGTATTTTTTATGCAGTGTGACTTCGCTCCCCAAAAAAACTCATTAAAAAATGCCTTAAAATTGGCATTTACTGACTGGGCCTGGTGGTGCACACCTTTAATCCCAGCACTTGGCAGGCAGAGGCAAGCAGATCTACTTGAGTTCGAGGCAAACCAGGTCTACTGACCAACTTCTAGGTCAGGCTCCAAAGCAATATAGAGACACTCTGTCTCGAAAAAATCAAATATAAAAATTTGCATTTACTTAAAACAGAGAAAATACGACCTTTGAAGTAGCAGTGATCCTCAATCCAACACAAGAGTTCATGATTTCCATGTCTTGTAGCAAATATTGCCACATTATCTATTTACTCTCTGGCCACCAGGTGGCGCAGCGCCCTTATACCATAGTATTTCCTGTGTGAATTTAAGACTCATTGATTCTGTTTTCAACAAGCTAAACATCTAGAACATTGTCTAGATGCCACTAAATATGGACTCTTCCACAGGCTTCGTGACTGCGATGCTCCTCATACTCGGTAAGTAAAGTGATTTAAACCTTTGAGACTTTTATATCAAAAAAATAAAAATAAAAATTTGAGCACTAAATCCATCCAAGAGCTTTCTCTTTAAGGTGACATACATATCTGTTTTGTTTTTGTTTTCCTCCAGCAAGGACCCATGGGGACTCAGTGACACAGACAGAAGGTAAAGTGACCCTCTCAGAAGAGGACATTCTTACTATTCACTGCAACTATTCAGCCTCAGGATACCCAACCCTATATTGGTACGTGCAGTATCCCGGAGAAGGTCCACAGCTCCTCTTCAGAGCCACGAAGGCCAACGAGAAAGGAAACAGCAGAGGTTTTGAAGCTACATATAATAGAGAATCCACTTCCTTCCACTTGCAGAAAACCTCGGTCCAAGAGTCAGACTCGGCTGTGTACTACTGTGCTGTGGGTGACACAGTGACAGAAACCACAGGGGGAGCTGAACACAAACTCAGCACCAGGGGCCTGGCTGCTGAGCTCCTGCCTCTGGAGTCGCTTTGGTTCCTCTGTGCTGTGTTCCTCTCTGTATCTCTGGTTGGCACACAAATCATACAAATAAATAGCAACAGAAGAAGAACGAGGAGTCTTCCATCCTCAACTCTGATTGGGACTAAAGCAGAATCTGTGCAAACGTCCCTCATGCGAAGCCTGAGATTCCCCCCAGTAAAGCCACGTGACTAAGGAAGTTTTCGCTTATCATAGGAGAAGTCTGTCCTTGACATTTTCTTCCATAACATTCTGGTAGAGCTGGCTGTCTCTCATATTTACAGGGAACAGGACAAGCCCAGAAAGGGGGCTTCTGCATAATGTTTTCTGAAAGTATGGAGGGAGAATAATATAAAGAAAACATCAGTTTCTTTTTCACATCGAAATATGGCCTAAGAATAAATCAGGAGAATAAGAGCCAGGAGAGCCTTCAATCTTTCTCAGAGTTATCTCCCCGGGCAATGTTGTGCACTAGGATCCTTAGAGAAGGGAAAGGGACCGAGCAGGCCTTGCCAGCCTAAGTTCTCAGAGCGAACAGGAAACCTTCATGTACCTTGGAAAAAGCTATATAACGGATGACAATGAATTCGTGACCGCTTCTAAACTTTGTCTACTGCAATTTCTCTGTCGTTTATGAGATTGTATATCTTGATTAATGTGTAAATCTCATGAATTGATTATTTGGGCAGGGCGAAAAAGGATCACTGGAGCTCTGTGATCGACTTTATTTTCAGGGAATCCTACACCTTGTAAGAACAACTCTGGGCCGCCCAATTTACAAGAGGCCAGACCCCATTAGTGCCTTGCGTACGTGAAATGAATAGTCGTCAGCGATTGTACCGTTTCATGCGTATGTGTATGCTGGTAGCGGGAAAGGCTGCCAAACTGTACACACCTTGATCAGAATGCCCTCTCACATAAGGTAAATAACACTGCCCAGCATAGAACTGTCGTGGAAAAGTGTCTATTTAACGTACTTCTTACTACGTCTCTCGTTCGCTCTCTGATGTTCATGCGGCCGTGGCTTGATACATACATGTTCCAGCAGGACATTCAGAGGAGACTGAATGGCCAATTTGGGTGATAGTGTCAGTGCCTGTATGACTTCGAAACGAATAATTGAGTTAGATTGTGGGAGAAAGGAGGGTCCCGCTCTCGGTAGCAGCATATGGGCTGGGTTTTAGCATCACGTTTCTCTGAATACTTCTCCTGTTTGGAGCTTTGGTTCCACTTACTTCATGTCGTGCAACGTCTACAGACTATTCACGAGGAAACACTTTCCTGTAGTATAACTTTCGCGACGTATGAAACCAGCCTCTACCCATTCTGTCCACCGGATAATCACAGTCCTGCACAGGTCGGCGGAGCTGCTCTAACTCTTCTGCCATGTGAAGACCACAGATTCGCCTTCATAGGTTTCTGTGAGTGTGTAACAGCATTTGATGATCTACTTCAGCTCCTGGTAAGAACCGGTTACTCTAGGGGTGCATGAGTCCTTTCCTTGTTATCTTCTGTCAAAGTCCCTAGAATGGAGCCGAGGAGCATGCAACATGAAGGGAAAAATTCATAGCAACAGCGAGCAGAGTTGCCATTTGTAATTTGTACTCACATGCCTGAGTTAAAAAACACTGTTTACTTAGTTCTTCAATCTCATAGCCCTTGTTACTCCATCATAGCCTCCTCATATTCTAACATAGCCCACACATATGCATCCCATCCCATCTCTGTCTGCATTGTAACCCTCACTTTAAACATCATAACTCCTTTGTTCCATTAACATCTCTGCCACAGTCCTTCCCTTAAACTGCCACAGCTCCCACTTGCTCTCTCATAGCCCCTTGCTCTATCGTCACTCTCCCTTATTCTACTTATTCCATTATAGCACTATGGTCATCTTATGTTGAGATTCACAAAACTGAACTATACAGTTCATTTGTGTGTCAGTGTGTTCATTGTCAATTTCTCCAATTAGAATAAAATTTCTAAGATGCCAAGATGTTGGTCCATCAATTCATAGCAGCTTTATTCTTAGCATATAGACTTGTGAATGGCCTGCTGTAATCAGTTCAGCAATATCTACTGGGTGTCTGAGTTAGGAGACAAGTAAATGTCACCTGACTCTTCTCTGTCCATTTTCTCTTCTTATTTCTACCTATACAACTCTGACTTACTGTGTGCTCTCTGCTTGGTTGCATGTTACACTATCACACTCTAGGAATTTCCATCCACATTCAGATCTAGTCTTCCTGAGCTCAATGTCATCTGTCTACTTTTACATCTACTCAGAGTCCCAGCCTTCCTTCACATAACTCAACTCTCCTTATCAGCTGTAGCCAGAAGGGCTGAATCAAACCCTAATTCGAGTAACCTAATTGAGAAACCTCAAAAAGTAAAAGAAGGTATAATTAAAAGACTTGAGAAAACGTAAAATAACTCTAAAGTCAGGAAATGATGAGCACGTTTTAAAGTTTACTTCAAACCAAAGCAAGCTAGGAAGGTCCTAGGGAATTAAAGTAATGACCTTGGGAGACATTTTATATGAGATTTGAGTTTTTCTTTTATATTTTATTTATTTTCTTTTCAACATTAAGCATAATTGCATCATTTCCCCTTCCTTTTCCTTCCTCTGTAACGAATGTCCCTTTGCTTCCTTAAAATCATAGTCTTTTTTCATTTGTCACTATTACCAAAGAAACACAGACTCAGACAGACAGACACACAAACACACTCACACACTGCTCAGTCTGTGTGGTGGTGTGTGCACACACTGCTCAGTCTGTGTGGTGGTGTGTGCACACACTGCTCAGTCTGTGTGGTGGTGTGTGCACACACTGCTCAGTCTGTGTGGTGGTGTGTGCACACACTGCTCAGTCTGTGTGGTGGTGTGTGCACACACTACTCAGTCTGTGTAGTGGTGTGTGCACACACTGCTCAGTCTGCTTAGTGTTACTCATAGGTATATAATTCCAGGACTAGTCATTTGGTCTTGATAACAATTAGGATGTTCAATCCTGTGGAGGACTATTTCCCACTCTCAGCACTTCTCAGTACTGTAGTTGTTTTCCTTGGGTGGGGTCTCAGGAGATTTCCAATTTCCATGTGAGCCTGTCTATTGGTGTTGAGCTTCTTCAGGTCTTGTTTAGATACAGAGAACAAGTGAGGTACCCAACTTTACATTTTACAACATAACTCCTTCACTTAAGCCTCAGGGAACAGCAAGGAATAGAGAGTGGAAAGGTTGAAGGAGTTTGAGGGCCAGGAAAATTGAAATTGTGTCTTCTAGAAATGACAGGAAACCTCACTCAGGAGATTTTATTTTAAAATCATACAGTTAGCCGGGCGTTGGTGGCACACGCCTTTAATCCCAGCACTCGGGAGGCAGAGGCAGGTGGATCTCTGTGAGTTCCAGGCCAGCTTGGTCTACAAGAGCTAGTTCCAGGACAGACTCCAAAGCTACACAGAGAAACCCTGTCTCAAAAAAACAAAAAACAAAACAAAAACAATAAGTAAAAATAAAATCATACAGTTAAAGGTTGTTATAGTGGCCAGTGGACTGGTAAAACCATCTTCCCATTCTTTCTCTACTGTAGCTATAAGGTTCTTCCCGCACTCATCTGGGTGTGCAGCACTAATATCACAGGAGTGCTTCCTGTTGAAGTGCATCATAGGCTTCTTGCTCATGTATCAACAGAAGCAGTAATTAATGTTTATCACTAAATATGTTTTCTAACCTTCATGAAAAGTCCAAGCAGACCACCATTGGGGATGCTAACTCTTTAAATAGTAATTCAAAGTTCCTGGTGTGTATTTCTGTTCACACTACAGGACATTTTCCACCAGGGCCCCAGCCACTCGGGTTGGACTTGGTATAAGACAGGCAGTCCCCATGCAAGTCTATCACCTTTCCCCCAGGAACCCTGTCTTCAAGGTCTCAGTCATCATGATCTCACTCAGTAAGATTGACCCAGCTCCAGTGTGGCTCTGCCCCTTCCAAATCCTTGCAGTCTACCTTGAAGCTTCAATTCAGGATTCGGGATCAGGGAGGTAAAATCTCACATCAAAGACACAACTGACAACCTAACTGTAGAAGGAAGATCCCATAGGAAAAACAGAGTAATAAGAAAACCCAAGACAATATGTCCCCTCTCCAAAAAGCCAACATGTTCTCATTGGGGAATGAGAACAAGTTAGAGAACTTGAATCAAAAAATAACTATGAACATGGTAAAATAATTCATGAATTCCCAAAACCTCCCTAAAATGCTAAAAGTGGATAGAAATGAATTCGTGACTGAGCCAAAAAAACACAAATAAGAGGCTTAATGAAATAATATGGACTATTCAGAATATAAAAACCTAATTCAATAAGGAACTAGAAATGCTGAATATCAGGATGTTTGGTAATGACTCCAGTAATTATACTATTCTGTATTACCCAAAATTATATGTGAATATATCACATATTATAATGTTTACATGTGTACATGTCTCATATATTCATAATATATACATATAATTTAAGATACATATCTTTTTAAATTTTTTTAATTTAAATTAGAAACAATATTGTTTTACGTGTCAATCCCCATTCCCTCTCCCTCCCCTCCTCCCCTGCCTATCCAATACCATTTCTGCTCTCCAGGGAGAGTGAGGCCTTCCATGGGGGGGGGTCTTCAGTCACTGTCATATCCTTTGGGATAGGGCCTAGGCCCTCCCATGTGTGTTTAAGCTAAGGTAGTATCCCTCTATGTGAAATGGGTACTCATTTGCTACAAGAAGCCCCATATATTTCTGAGTCCTCCTCACTGACACTCACATTCATGGGGTCTGGATCAGTTCCATGCTGGTTTCCCAGTGATCAGTATGGGGGCCAAGAGCTCCCTCTTGTTCAGGTCAGCTGTTTCTGTGGGTTTCACCAGCCTGGTCTTGACCCCTTTGCTCATCACTATTCCTTCTCTGTAACTGGATTCCAGTTCAGTTCAGTTTTTAGCTGTGGGTGTCTGCTTCTACTTCCATCAGCTGCTGGGTGAAGGCTGTAGGATGGTATATAAGTTAGTCGTCAATCTCATTATCAGGGGAGGGCATTTAAGGTAGCCTCTCCACTGTTGCTTAGATTGTTAGTTGGTGTCATCCTTGTAGATCTATGGACATTTCCCTAGTGCCTGATTTCGCTTTAAACCTATACTGGCTCCCTCTTTGATGGTATCTCTTATTTTGAGAGCTGAAACCGATAAAGTAGAAACAAAGAAAAGAATACAAAGAATCAATGAAACAAAGAGTTGGTTCTTTGAATAAAATCAACAAGATAGACAAGAGTTTATCCAATCTAACCAAAAGACACAGAGAGAACATGCAAATAAACAAAATCAGAAATGAAAAGGGGACATAACAACAGACACTGGGGAAATCCAGAGAATCTTCAGGTCATGCTTTGAAAACCTGTACTCCACAAAATTCAAAAATTTAAAGGAAATGGATAATTTTCTTGATAGATATCACTTACCAAATTTAAATCAAGAACAGATAAGCAATTTAAACAGATCTATAGCCCCTATGAAATAGAAGTAATCATCAAATTCTCCCAATCAAAAAAAGCTCAGGGCCGGATGGTTTCAGTGGAGAACTCTATCAGAAATTCAAAGAGGAGCAATTACCAATATTCCTCAAATTGTTCCACACAATAGAAGCAGAAGGGACATTGCCAAACTCTTTTTACAAGGCTACAATTACCTTGGTAACCAAACTACAAAAAGACACAACTAAAATAGAGAACTACAGGCCAATCTCCCTAATGAACATTGATGCAAAAATACTCAATAAAATACTAGCAAATCCAATCCAAGAAAACATCAGAAAAATCATCCACCATGATCAAGTAGGCTTCATCCCAGGTATGCAGAGATGGTTCAACATACAAAAATCCATCAATGTAATGTACCACATACACAATCTGAAAAAGAAAAACCACATGATCCTCTCACTAGATGCTGAAAAAGTCTTTGACAGAATTCAATATCCCTTCATGATAAAGGTCTTGGAGAGATTGTGGATAACAGGAACATACCTAAATATACTAAAGGCAATATACAGCAAACTGACAGCCAACATCAAACTAAATGGGAGAAAGTCAATGTGATTCCTCTAAAATCAGGAACGAGACAAGATTGCCCACTCTCTCCATATCTCTTCAATATTGTACTTGAAGTTCTTGGTAGAGCAATAACACAACAAAAGGAGACCAAGTGGATACAAATTGGAAAGGAAGAAGTCAAACTTTCACTATTTTCAGATGATATGATAGTTTACATAAGTGACCCAAAGAATTCTACCACAGAACTCCTACAGTTGATAAACACCTTCAGCAAAGTGGCAGTATACAAGACTAACTCAAAAGAATCAGTAGCCCTACTATATATAGACAATAAAAGGGCTGAGAAAGAAATCAGAGAAACATCACCCTTTACAACAGCCACAAACAACATGAAATATCGTTGAGTAACTCTACCCAAACAGGTGAAAGACCTGTATGACAAGAAATTTGAGTCATTAAAGAAAGAAATAAGAAGATACCAGAAAATGGAAAGATCTCCCATGCTCTTAGATAGATAGGATCACCATAGTAAAAATGTCAATCTTAACAAAAGAAATCTACAGATTCAATGCAATCCTTATCCAAATCCCAGCACAATTCTTCACTGACCTTGATGATCCCTCATGGAAGGCCTCGCCCTCCCTGGGGAATGGATGGGGGATGGGAGGGGCTTAAGAGGATGGGAGGGAGAAGGAAGTGGGATTTATATGTAAAATAAGATTTTTTCTAATTTAAATAAAATTTATTTTAAAAAACCAAAAACAAAACAAAACAAAACAAAAAAAACTAAAAAAATGGGGACAGATTTTTTAACTGACAAGATGAGTGGACATCCTCACCAACATAGTGGGTTGGTGAGGCAGGGCTAACGACAAGGTAGAAGAACCACATCATTCAACAAAGGAAAAGGATGGCTATAAAACCTTTGAGCATAATACTCGGGAATTTTGGGACACTTTTTAAATATCAAATCTCTGAATTATGAGCACAGATGGAGAAGAATATCAGTTTGAAGGTCTAGAACTTATCTTACTAGAATCATAGGGGGAAATTCCCAAAGCTAAGGAAAGAAATAATAGGCACAAAGAACACCAAATACATACAGAAAAGCAACTCCCCATGTCATACTATTGGAAAAACACAAAATAAAAATAAGGAAGGTTACTGACAGCTGCAGGAGAGAAGCCACAGACAACAAAGGGAAGGCATCAGAATAACAACCACCTCCTCAGTGAAAACTCCAAAGACAGAAGATATTTCAGAAATGCACTTCAAGTCCTGAGAGACTAGGAATGCCAACATAGCCTCTGGGACACATTGAAAGCAGCCATAAGAGGGACATTTATAGCACTGAATATTTTCTCTCATCTGTGAGTGTTAGCTTTGAATCTTAGTTATGTATGTCTTGCTTGGAATGCCCAGAATGAACAGACCAAGGGGCCATGGTAGGCTCGGGTGTGGACTTTCAAGGAAAGGGAGGTAGAAGCACCAGTATAAAGTGTTAAAAACAGAATTATGAAACAGTAAGGATTGTTGATTAAATGAAGCAAGAGAGAGAGAGGCATGATATAGGAGAGTTTACTGGGAGGGAAATTACCATTAAAGAATACAAAAATTACATGGATGCCTACAACTATATAAGATTCCCCTAAATATACATCTTAAAATAGTTAAAATTGAAGTCACCCTATAAGGGGATAATAATGCCCCTACCAGACAGCACAGGCTAACAAGTTAAAAGCCCAATGCTAAGAATGGCTTGTCCTCTAGGGATTGTTGTCCATTGAGATCCCAAAGGCCCCTACACATTACAGCACATTACAGGCAACTGTCAATTCTCTTGGTTACCCTCCAGAACTTGACAATAAAGACTCTAGTGCTGAGCACACCACAAACTTCAGTCATAGAGTATGGCAAAATCAAGATGGTACTGACGTGGAAACTTCATTCTTACTGGCCAGCTTTCATAGTGCTGGAAGGTGCTATTAATGCTGCTGGAGTAGAAAAAAAACATTAATATTACTCAACTGCCAACCCAACTGTGGGAGCTACAATACCTAGCAAGACATGCCCACTGTTCCAGGAGTAACACAAACATCTTTGGAGCAGGCACCCACTTTCTTATTTGATTTAAATTGTCCTCCATAAGGTGAAACCCATACCTGGGATCCTTATTGTGCCAAAAATCTGTCTTTGAAAGGGCATATATCCAAATGACTTATTATCCTACCCATTGATCAATACATTGCTCAGTGCCCATAAAAACAGACATGCAAATCAACAGAGTAGACTAGAAGACTCAAACTTAAGTTTATGCAATCAAGTCACTTAATTTTCAATAAAGAAGTCAGAAATACACACTGGAGGAAAGACTGTGTCTCGAAAATAAAACTGGATGTCCACCTGCACAATAAAGAAATTGGATCTTCTGAGTGGCCTGCACTGCCACACAGGGCCATGGTGTCATCCTAGCCCTGGCTGCTGTCTGAAGCCATATGTGGATCTGTGACTCTGCAGCAGCCAGGGTCTGAGTTGACATCCATGGCTCCTGCTACCACCAAGGGCTGTCTGGATGCTCAGGGTCTGGTCAGCCACCTGAGACCATGTTGATGTCTGAAGACCTTGATGTTCCTGGGCCATTGTGATCTAGGTGACCTGTGCTGCCATCCAGGTCATCGTGATTTCTGGCCCGAAGTGCTGTTAAGTGCCATGCCTAGGTCCACCTTCCTGCTGCATCTGGGGTCTGTGTTGATGTCCATGGCCTGTATTACCATAGGAACCATACATGTCGAAATCCAAGGGCTGTGCTGAGCCTGATTCATCCTTCACTGGCCCTGAGATAGCTGTCCACATTCCTCATTGAACACTGTAACTAGAAAGTTAGTCCTGCCCTTCATGGGAGAGCAGGCCTCCACAATCAGAAGAGATGGTCCCATCCCTCACCACTAAGGTAGGAAACTGGCCCCCATGGCTTTGGCCTAGAAGATATGGCTCTGCCCATTGCCTGAGGGGGATGGTCCCAGTGGCCCAGACCCGTATCCTGGACCTTGGATTGACCCACACTCACATCTACCCCGTATATCTATGGCCTGCTGGAACAGGGACTGGTCCTGCAGGATGATAGCCACAGGATCTCCATGACTTGGGGCAACAGCCGAATATCCAAGAGGAGTTTTGTTGAGGGTTCAGTGATGATGGTGTGCCCGAGGCCTTGAATCATACCAATGGCTCATTGCAATGCACATTTTGTGAATGGGACTGGTTGGACAAAAGGGTATACTGCATGACACACAGCAGCTCCTGATGCCACTAGGATGAATGAAGATGTGTTGGAAAGACAAAGGAGCGATGTGTTTTGTTTTGTTTTTAGTTAATTTTGAGGAGCTTCTTTTGGGGGGTTGCTGCTGGGGTGAGGGGTGGATATGGAGGGACTGGGCAGTGTAATCAGATGTTTTCTGTCTAGCAGACATTTGGTCCCAAATAACCACTCTACCATATTACACGGCCATGCAACTCAGGGGTCTTTCCCCAAAGAAATCTACATCTATCCTATTGCATCCTTGCTCATCCAGCGCACTGATGTTCCAGCCATAATACCTAGAAAACGGAAACAGCTTAGGTGTCTATCAACTGATGACTGGATAATGAAGATGTGGTACAGTGCATAATGCAATTCTATTCAGCTCTCGAGAGTAATAAAATTGGAGCTAGAGAGATGGTTGGCAGTTAAGAATACTTTCTCCTCTTGCAGATGACTTAGGTTTCTGTTCCAAGCATACACATGACAGCTAAAACCTGTCTGTAACTCCACCTCTAAAATATTTAAGGCCCTCCTCAGGCATCCATGGCACTCACTGAACATATGTGAACCACAGACATAAATGAAGCAAGACATCTGTACACATTCAAAAAATAAATAGTTTCTAGACAGAAAATTTAAATCATGAAATTTGCAGAAAAAATGCAACAAACTGGAAAAATTACACCGAGTAAAGTAACCCAGACCCACAAAGACAGAGGCAGCATGCATTTCAACTCATATGTTGATCCCAGTGTTGACTCTCTAGATTTGTAGGTTTTTCTTAAGGTATTATAGAAGTCAGGAAACAAGAAAGCAGCCACCATGCAGTGGAGGGATGAGTATAGTATAACACAGGTTGTGTAGAAAAGGAAAAGAAAGAAGGGGGCACTCAAGTGGAGCGAGGAATGGGAGGGAAGGGCATGGGAGAGTGTGGGATGAGTATGTTTAAAGACATATGAAATCTAATATTTTATGAGTCACATACATATAGTTTATATCTATAGTTCATCAAACTATAAAATTTATCAAGTAAAAGTTCCAGCTGAATGGGTAATAAAGGGATGCCTCAATGGTCTAACTCGTCATTATAGATGTCCACTGGATTCACTGTGGTTCCTTCTATACTGCTACTACTAACACTTTCCTCTTAGTTCAATGTCCCCAACTTACCAGGGATGGCTTTAGGTTCCTCCTCAGTTAGGACTCACCCTTTCTGAGACTACTTCCTAGATGTAATTGAGAAGGTGGACATGAATGTCTAGTTCCTGCAGAAAGACAAGCATATAGTGGACAAATAGCAGTGATCTGAATGCAGGCCCAGAGAGTGTCTGAAACCTTACTGAGTGAGTCTAAAAGTATAAGTGACCCATGACTTGTTCCAGTTGTGTGACTCTAGACCCAGAACCAAGTCACAGTTGTGAAGTTTATATCCTCTAAATGCTCATCTGGGTGGAAACATTATGAGCACCAGAGACAAACCTGTGTGGGAGGACCAACACTGCCAGTCAACAGTGGCTGAAAATGGGCTAATTCAAATGGGATAAGGGGCTGGAGTCTACCTGCTTTCTTTGTGCATCTGGTTCTCTCATCATTTCTGTGAACATGGATAAGTTACTGATCACTAAAAACATTTTATAGACTCAGTGAACTCAGTAAGTAGGGTTTCTGATGCATTTCTTAGCTTGTGGTGTTTATTTTATTTTGCCACAGGGAATGGTCCTAATATATTTTGGGTTATTTTCAATGCAGGAGACGGGGGAAGACTTTGAACCCATCTATGGTCTAGGAGCCTTCTCATTAGCCTAGCCTAAAGAAAAATAGAGAATTTAAGTTTTTCAGATGTTCTGCCCCATTTGGAGGCACAAATTGATTTCAAATATATTTTCCCACTTGATCATCACGAGTCTAGCAGGGAGGGTCCAGGTTAGACATTAGTTAAGAGGTACTTCTGTTGGATTGATCCTTCTCAGTCACAGGAGCTCTCTATCACTTACCCATAACTTTATATTCTGGTCAATCCCTGTTCTCAGCAGTTGATAAGAAACTCCTATGCATGTATGCTGCCACATTCTCACTGAGAAGCTTTATCTGGAGATAAATTTGGCCCTCCCACTTCCAAGCCAAGTATATTTATCTAAAAATGTCTTCCCAAGCCCCTTTCCTGAGTGAGGCTGGTCCTGTGACTGTCACATGGAGAAAGGAGAACAACAAAGCAGCCAAAGAGTATTGTCATCATGTGTATTATTGAACTGATGATATAAAACTGTATCATTGTCTGCTGTGTATACTCATTCAAAACCAAAAGCAAGCAGTAGATTGCTCTAGTACTGTACGAAGAATGTCCCGTGTTTTCTATAAGGTTAACCTTAGGACTTATGGAACCCCATAGTATGACACTATCTATGCAGGAAATACTAATTTGTTATGTATTCAGTTTGAATTCAAGCTTCATTTTATATATAAAGGATGGGTTTACATTGCTATCTTCCAACTGCTATGAAATCAGCTATGCCTACTTGGAAAAGATCAATGGCTGGAATTGTTGACAGTTGGTTTATTATTTATTATGTTACATTGTCAAATAAGATGGAAAGAAAATGGTTGGAAAGGAAACTGGAAAACTTAAGCAAGTTACAAAGACCCAAGCAAGTTATAAAATGTATGAAAAAGATCAAAGTTCAATATATTGTTGTCAGACTTCTGCCTAAATCAATAGAGTTGTTGATCTACTCTCTGTAACAATCAAAAGGACAAGCTTAAAGAAAAATGATGCATGCACAATCAAAGTTTATGTAGGTACTTGATTTTGTTCAACCTTTATCAATATACCACAGTACTTAAAAGTACCAGACAGGTGTAACTGACTTTCTGTATGTTCAATAACCATACTTGGAGGTTGTACTGGTGTGGTCAGAGGGATTAAACTGGAAAAATATTCCCCCTCTCTCCCTCCAAAATAACTCAGAGGATATGGTTTTTCTCTCAAAACGTTCTGTGATTGATGGCTGACTGACCAAGAAGGGGTGGAACAACTGTCTATGACTTCCATTTCAGAGGCCAGGCTCTGTCTTCTTGCCTGTGTGAGCAATAAGTATACATATTGTGCACAGACTTACTTACAAGCAAAATACCCATACATATAAAATAAACTTTAACCTAAACTATTCTGTGATTATGGGAAATCACCTGTTTTCTTGTTCAGAAGGCCCTGGAAACTCCACACAGTTACTTTTACCCAGTGTCCAGTCTACAGAGGGAATAGTCAACACAAAGGGAAAAAATGCCTCCATGTTTAAAAGCAAAGCCATAGTCAATCAAGGCCCTAGGCTTATCCTCACACAGATGGACCAACTGATTAAAGGAAGGCTGGAGGAGCCAGAGGTTCTTCTCAAGCCCAAGTGATCCCCAAGTAACAGATCCTCAACTGATTTTGACAGTTTAGATAACATGATTTATTTTGGTACCTGAATGACCGTAAACTCCACATAGGAAAGTATAACCCATTAATAAAGTGACTGGTGTGTTTTCTTTAACAGTCTAATGGATGACATTCCATAGACATTAGACTTGAATCCACATGAGATGTGATGTGGGCAACTATTTCTCATTAATGCTTTTCTTCTTGATGAGAAAATGCTGCCCAGATACAGAATATTTTGACTTTGCCTCAATTCACCACTGCAGTCCTACCTGAAGCCAAGAAAAACATGCTCACCATTGTTTTAACTTAAAAAAATCAAATGTTTAAATTTCTTCTCTGTTTTCCTCTCTAGAATCATTAAGAGGAGGGTATCTTACTTGCATTGTAGTTCTAGCCATTCTATCCTTGATAGTTACCAAAGGGTTGGGTACCTAAACAGGACTAAGAGTGGAAAGGAGAAGGCACATAGGCCAAATAAAACTCCCTAGCCAAAGCCCAATTAGCTGATTAGCCTTAGGTACCCTCCTGTTCCAGTGCATTAAAGCTTATGATTTTGCTTTCTCCACAGCTCCATCTTCTGTCTTTCTAGGATGTTCTGTTCTCTGTCTCAGGGATAGAACACAGTACTCCCTAGATGATCACCAGCTTCCTTGCTGTAGAATTTTGTTACTGGTGTATGGAGAAATCCAAGAACTTCTAGTATCATCTTGCTGAAGAAATAGCTGACAAAATAAAATCTATGCTGAGGATCCATCTTAGCCCCCAAAATAATGGCTATCATCGAGAAAACAAAAGGCAATAATGTTGTGGATGTGACGAGAAGTGAACCCTTATATGTAGTTGATCAGAATATAAGTTAGTGAAACCATTACAGAATTTAGTTTAATGTTTCCTTGCTAAAAATCCCCCCAAAATGCAAATTCAACACGACCCAGCTTTATCACTCCTAGCTGTGTGTCTGAAAGAATCAAACTTACTTCACAATAACAATATGTGCACATCATGCTGCTTTGGTACTGTTCACATTAACCAAATCATGGAATTAGCTCAGCTGTCCACCAGTGAGTGAAAAAGAGGGAAATGGGAAGTGAATATAAGTAACATATCTTATACTTGTGCATTACAATTTTACAGTAAGCATAATATTTTGTATAATGAATACTACTAATAAAAATAAATAGAGGTTGAAGAGATGGTTCAGTCAGTGAAATGCCCATCTCACCAGCATGAAGAACTATGTCCAGATACCCAGAACACATGCACTATGCAGTTCTGCACCAACATAGATAGCCCTGGCACTGGTGAGGACAATGACAGTCCAGTTCATGGAATTCATTGACAAGCCAGCCTGTGATGATGAGCGTTTAGAGAGACCCAGAGGCAATTTCTCATGTGCTTGTTTGTGTCTGTTTATGACAGAGGGTAGGCAGGGAAGAAGAGCAGAGCTTGTTGATATAGCAGGGAAATCTAGGACATTTTTTTTCTAATTGGTTGGTCAGTTTGGAGAATAACAGTTTGGAGACAACACTTGATGTTGATCTCTGACCTGTACACACATGTAACACACACCCACACTGATGTGCTCACACACACCCTCACATACAAGCACACATAACATGTGCAAAAAGAAATGAATGAATAAATAGACAATACAAAATGTAGCTATGCTGTGACCTGGAGCCATATATAAGCCATTTTTAAAGATATTGTATTTTAAGCAAATAATTTTAATTATAGAAAATTTAATATTGATGATGAAGAAATAATATAGGGTTGTATGAGTTGACACAGAGAAAAGACAAAGAACATAAAATTTTATTTGATTGTTAGAAGTTCTTCAGAAATATTACAAAAAAGTGACTATTAAATAACTTTGATTTGCTGAAAATATGTTGCCATTTGGTGAAAATGTATGTGTAAATACACTTATACATAAACTTGAGCAAATGTCTTAAACTTCTCATCTGACTAAACTATTCCTTGTTTTAATAGTTTACATAAGAAGAGTCTGCCCTTAAAATATTTCTTTAACCATAAGGTGTATCCACAAGATGGCACTATCTTCTCAGAGACCCAGAGGCTATTCCTCCCATGGTCCTTTGTGTTTGTGTGTGTTGTGGGGGTGGTTAGAGGAAGACAGAGAGCTTTTGATGTGGCAGAGAAAACTAGGATCTTCTTTCTAATTGGATGAACAGTTTGGGGTTTTTCTTTTTTATGCATCTTACAGCAGAAGAATTTGAACTCGCTAATGCCAGCCCTTTTGTTATGTTTGACGTGTGAATCTTCAGTGAAAACAATAATGCATCCCTTAAGTGTTTCCATAGTGGTGCTCTGGCTTCAACTGAGGGGTGAGTTTGCCCATTTCTATGGGAACATATAACTACAATATGTGAGGGTGTTGCCTTCACATAAATCAGGAGGGAGGGTAGAAATACCAATGTTCTCATGCAGAAACAAAAGCAGGTGGGAGACCCCTGGAAGAGCCATTCTGGGGTGTTAGCGTCCATATGCATCCGGTCCTGTTTGTCTGACCTTTGTCTTTCTGCACAGGGGTGAGCAGCCAGCAGAAGGTGCAGCAGACCCCGGAATCTCTCAGTGTCTCAGAGGGATCCGTGGCCTCTCTCAACTGCACTTCCAGTGATCGTAATTATGATTACTTCTGGTGGTACAGACAGCATCCTGGGAAAGGTCCCGAGTTTCTCTTGTCCATTTTCTCCAATGGTGAAAAGGAAGAAGGCAGATTCACAGCTCATCTCAATAAAGCCAGCCTGCATGTTTCCCTACATATCAGAGACTCTCAGCCCAGTGACTCAGCTGTCTACCTGTGTGCAGTGAGCACACAGTGCTCCCCAGGCACCTGCAGCCTGCACCCAAAACCACTGGGCCCCTGCAAGGTCTGGACTAGGGTGCAGAAAACAGGGTGGAGAAATTCTGATTGTTCTCTCTGTACTCCATACCCGGTGGGAATTAAGAGCCACGGGAGGAAGGAATTGACTTATAGGGAAAATATTATTTCTGAGAATGCATGGAACACATATTGGTGTAACTAAAATATTATCCACTTTATTTTAACTGAAGACAATTATCCATTATATTTTAATTTAGGTTTCATGTCCCCCATTTCCTTCCAGATTCTCCCTACATCTCCACAAAAACATCACAACTACTTTCTCTTTTATCTCTCTCTTTAATATACAAATAGGCAAAAACAAACAAAAGAAAAGAAATATACATACAGAGACATATTGTTGTTAGGGTTTCAAGGCAGAAGGAATGGTACCTTGAAGTTTTGGAGCCAGGGAACACCACAAAGTCACACCACACAACGGGCTTCACACAAGAGAGATTTACTGGAGGGGAGTAAACAGAGGCTGCCTCTGGTCAAGGGTATAAGGGAAAAAGAGGGTGGGCTGTGAATTTCTTGATTTATACAAGATACTAAAGTTAAACCAAGATCAGATAAGCAATTTAAACAGACCTCCTAAACCACTAGTTAAATAGAAGCAGTAATTAAAATCTCCCAACCGGAAAAAAAAAAAAAAAAAAAAAAAGGCCTATGCCAGATGGATTCGGCTCAGAATTCTACCACATCTTCAAGGAATAATTAATGCCAGTACTCCTCAAATTATGTTGCAAAATAGAATCAGAAGGAATATTTCCTAATACTTTTTAAAAAGCCATAAATAATAACCCTGATACATATACAAAAGACCCAACAAAGAAGAAAATTGTAGATCAATATCCCATATGAGCATAGCTGTTAAAAATATTTCAATAAAATACTTGCAAACCAAATTTAAGAACACATCAAAAAAGGTTATCTACATGACCAAGTAGGCTTTATCCAACAGATCCAGGGATGATCGTTCAACATGTATAAATCAATAACCAGAGTGGAAGACAAAAACCACATGACCATTTCATTAGATGCAGAAAAGGCCTTTGACAAAATCCAACACTCCTTCATGATGAAAGTCCTAGAGCGGTTAAGGGATGCAAGGGGCATACTGAAACACAGTAAAGGCAGTTTACAGCAAGACTATAGCCAACATCAACCCAAAGGAGAGAAATTCAAAGCATTTCTACTAAAATCAAGAACAAGACAAAGATGTCAACTGTGTTTGTTCCTATTCATATTGTCATCATATTTAAGACTTAGCTAGAGCAACAAGACAACTGAAGGGCATACAAATTCATCCATTTCTTTTTGTTTTTTTTTAGTTTAGTGGAATACAATTTTTAAAGTATGTCCCTCTGATTCTTTGGAGGTCTTTGGTATCTCTTGTGATGATCCTTTTTTTGTCTCAATTATTAATTTAGATCTCTATTTGTCTTTAGTTAGTTTGGCAAGAGTTTATCAATCATACTGATTTTCTCAAATAACTAACTCTTCACTTCATTGGTTCTTTCTATTTTGTTTGTTTCTCTTTTATTGACTTGAGCCCTGAGTTTGATTATGTCTTGGCATCTACTCTTTCCAGATGCTATTTCTCCTTTTTGTTCTAGAGATTTCAGGTGTGCCAATAAGTTGCTAATATAAGATA
The DNA here is from genome assembly GCF_003668045.3 of Cricetulus griseus. Lineage (NCBI taxonomy): Eukaryota > Metazoa > Chordata > Mammalia > Rodentia > Cricetidae > Cricetulus > Cricetulus griseus. Next base: position 17,450 of record NW_023276966.1, on the reverse strand, counting down.
TCTCCAATTGTTTTTGTTTGTTTGTTTGTTTTGTTGTTTTTTAAGGTAGGCATTTAATAGTATGAAATTGCCTCTTACAACAACCTTTATTGTGTCACATAAGTTTGGGTATGGTGAGCTTTCATTTTTATTAAGTTCTAGGAAGTTATTTATTTTCTACTTAATTTCTGTCTTGACCCACTTTTCATTCATTAGTGAGTCATTCCATTTGTATGAGTTTGTAAACATTCTGTTGTCGATATCCAGCTTTAATCCATGGTGGTCAGATAGGATTCAGGGTGTTATTTCAATTTTTTTATTTGTTGAGACTTGATTTGTGTCCAAGTATGTGGTCAATTTTGGAGAAGATTCCATGAGATGCTGAGAAGAAGGTATATTCTTTTGTTTTCGGATGAAATGTTCTGTAAATGTCTGCTAGTCTACTTGATTTATGATACCATTTAAGCTCAGCATTTCTATGTTTAGTTTTTGTCTGTATATTCTGTCTACTGGTGAGAGTGAGGTATTGAAATGACCCACTATCTCTGTGTGAAGGTCAGTATGTGATTTTAACAGCAGTGGTATTTCTTTTATGAATTTGGGTATCCTTGTGTTTTGTGCATAAATGTTTAGAATTGCAATATCCCCTTGGCATATTTTCCTTTGATAAATATATAGTGTCCTTCTATGTCTCTTCTGATTAGTTTTGCTTTGAAGTGTATTTTGTCAGATATTAAGATGTTTACACTGTCTCTGTCTCACATCTTAGGTTCATTTGCATGGAATGTCTTTTAAGATGCAGATATTCAAGAAATTTGTTTGTTGCATTTAACTTGAGGCTTGTGCCTGGAGAGGGAGCCCATTCTCTACACTGGCTGGATGTCCAGGAACCAGAGAGTGGATAGCCAGAGTCCTAGGGTAGAACCAAATACAACTGGCCAAAAAAATCAATGAAATGATTCCTAATAATATTCTGCTATACTCATAGACCAGTGCCTTGTCCAGTTGTCATCAGAGTTGCTTCCAATAGCAGCAGACAGGAGGGGGTGCAGAGACCCACAGTAAGACATTATGTAGAAAAAGAGTCTAAATTGGAGGTCTCTATCAGGTCCCTCCCCTTAGAGCTCTGGGGGACCCCACAGAAGACAGGAGAAAAGACTGTAGTAGTCAGAGGGGATGGAAGACATCAGGAGAACATGGCCCACTGCATCAACTAAGGAGGGATCATATGAGCTCACAGAGACTGAAGCAGCGAGCATGGGGCCTGCAAGGGTCTGCACCAGGTCCTCTGCATATGTGTTATGCCTGTCATCTTGGTGTTTTTGTGGGACTCCTAACGGTGGGAGTCAGTGTGTCTCTGATTATTTTTTGCCTGCCCTAGGAGCTCTTCACTCCTTGTCCAACCTCAATATGAGGACTTTTGTCTTGTCTTATTGTATCTTGTTTTGTCGTGTTTGTCTGTTGTCTCTTGGGAGCCTGCTCTTTTCTGAAGGGAAAGGGAGGGGGAGTGGATCTGAGGGAGGTGGAGAAAGGAGAGAGCTGGGAGGAGTGGGGGAGGGGAAAGTGTGGTCAGGATGTATTGTATGAGAGAAGAATCTATTTTTAACAGACAGACTACTAGAATGGGGTGCATTTCAGGGTCAGGGAAAAACCTGATGCAAGGGCATCTCCCCAGGATCTACAAGGAAGACCCCAGCTTAGACTTTTTTCAATTAGTGTAAACTACTGTGAGTCTAGTTACATATGGGGAAATCTCTCTCCTTTCTGCTGGACAATCTGAAGGCTTTCGTAGCCTGTGTTGGTCTGCAGCATCATTTTGGGACTCTAGGAGAATTGATTTATCTTGAACCTGCCAGGAGGCCAGGAAGCAGCCAGCCCCCAAAGAGTATTTTTCTGTACTCATTGGTTATATTCACTACACTGTCAGAGTTCATTGGCTGAATGTTTCCAGAGAAGAGTCTCCTGTATCTCCGTTTTGGACATGATGTGTCATCCCACACTGCCCTGCAGTGTGATGCTCTTGGCCATACTTGCAATCTGTGCAGAGGACAATTTTCATTGTGTTTCTGTGTGCTTGATAGAGGGTTTAATGGAGTTCTCTCACCCTGTGGGATTTTGCATGATCTGTAACTGGTTTTGCAGGAGAAACAAGAGCTCAGGCAGAGCCTCACCTGCCAGCCACATTTCAATCTTGAAAGGCACTTTCCCTGTTGGGGCAGTGCAGCTTCTCTTACTTGGGGAGTGTTGTGCTTTTCTGGTACGTCCAATGCCCAGTTAAGGCCTCCAGCTCCTTCTGAAACACATCCCATGAGACAGCCCCAGAGGTTTCACTGCTGCTCCTGGTGGGAATGGTCACCCTCCCACCTGTCAAAACCCTTAGCTCAGGAGGAGGAAACGGAGGTATACTACTGTGCTCTGAATGACACAGCAGCTCCTCCTCCAAAGGGGGCAGAGAACACCCCACCTTACAGTATGACAAAGGCCTTCTTGTCAGCTCTGTGGTATTACTACGCAGTCTCTAATGCTTTCACTAAGGGCAAACTTAATCTGTGATTGGTTAGTCCTCCGCTTATCATTCACACGTTTCTGTGGAATACTGCAGGACAGTCTGACAGCCAGAAGAAAAATATGTCGTGAGGTAGCTCTGAGTCCTGTGACCTCTAAAGCTATAGAGGTGCCTGCCACCTTCCTGATGCTGTCACTCTTTACTGCAGTTCCTCATGTTGTGGTGACCCCCAACCATAAAATTATTTTCATTGCTACTTCATAACTGTAATTTTTCTACCGTTAGCAATCATAACACAAATATCTGATATTTAGGTTATCTGATACACACCCCCTGTGAAAAGGTTTTTCCATTCCTCCCCAAAGGGCTGGAGACCCACAGGTTGAGAAACACTGCTCTAGATAAAGCCTGACACTCCCTGGTAACTACACTCTGCTCTTTAAGTATATACCAAACTGTAATATAAAGCTGTTCTCTTTTCTCCATAAAAGGAAGGCCAAGAGCCTGTGTGTCTCTCTGCACAAGGCCATTGCTCTTCTCTGTCAGAAACGCCAAGTTTTAGCTTTTGCTGCACTGGATATAACACTTGGGTACAGTTAGGCATTCTTCCTCTAGAATTGCTCCTAATTTTCCCTCTGAGATGGCAGTTTCAGAATAGCTTCCACAAAGTGTCAGAAAATACTCTCATTACCCAATATAATTACATTAATTTCGAAAGAGGCACATTTCCCTACAAGTCAGCACAGAAGAATTTTTAAGATAAGATCTACACAGCAGAACATAAAAGTTTTATTTTCTACAAGAGAGAGACTCTCCAGGCCTTAGCAGGGCAGCCTCCACCCCCTGCTGCTTCCTCCATTCACCCCTGCATGTAATCTTGCTCTGTGAGTCTGAAACCAGCTTGAGAGCTATAGCACTTGGTGTATCTACAAACAGACTGCTATGGGGTTCACAACACAAACCAAGGCCCCAGGGCTGCCTTTGAGACCCTACAGATTCAGTGTCCTCTAGAGGTTCCTCATGCCACTTTGTAGCTCGACACAAGGCATACTACACAGGTGCTGCTAATATCTTTTATCAGTTGTCCTCTAAGGAAAGAGATACCTCTTTATTAATCATTTCTCCTTATTCATTAGGACCTTTTAATTTCTTGTTATTATTATGCTTCGGGCTTGGTGTGGGTGTGTATGTCTGTGGGTGGGTGTGGGTGTGTGAGCACAGCAAGCTTTCCAGAGTCACGTCTTTCCTTCCCAGGTGGGACCTCAGGATGATCAGGGCATCAGATGTGCATAGCAGGGCCTTTCCCCAGTGAGCTGGCTCACCAGTCCTTCTTGAAGACCTCTTTAAGCAAACATGTTTTCCTTCTGCAAGGATTTAGTAGCTATCTGTATGAGGAATAGGAAAAGTACTCCCTGGTCAGATCACTGCAGTTGGCTGAACAAACATGCCTGCAGTTGCATTCATGGCATCCTCAGGTAAATGAACATACAGAGACTTCAAGTAACATCTGGCTCTCTCCGTGCAGATGTCTAAGACTATCCCAGGGACCATAGACATTCATCGTCTATCTAGTGCTTTCCATGTCAGTGGAAATAACCTGACTCTGTGCAGTGGGTAATTTTCATTCACTTTAACTGCATGTTTTTTTTTTTTCAATGACCTTGACAGTTATTTGAATTAACTAAGTAATTGTTACTGTATTAATTGTTAGTAGTCATTTGAATTAAATGATTATCTGCATTGCTCATCTGTGAATCCTTGGCACCACAGAACTAGAGACCCGAGGACCAGCAACCCTCCCTCTTCCTTCTTTCTAATTCAGTAACTTCCTTGGTCCCTCCCTTCTCACGAGTGATTATGATAATGTTGTGATGAAGAAGAAACTTAAAAATGGGCCAATACAGACTCCAGTCTCCATGTTTCTGGAACCCTGTGGATAAACGGTGAGAGCGGGGCAGGAATTATCCACCTACCAGCAGAGGTCAAAAAGAAGAGTGTGCCATCTATCTCCATAAATGGAGTTTAGTGGAGATCAGCTGAGCTCACTCTTGTAGACTCTGGGCCACCAAGTTCACACCAGAGCGATGAGCTCAGTGCCTGCCTCAGAAACCAAATGATCTGTAGGTTACTATTGGGCTTTCTGTAGACAAGTTTTCCAAAACTGAGGTGTTTTGAGATACTGGGTATTTCTTTGCAACAAAATAAAAAAGATTTTTTACAATGTTTATTTCATTAGCACATTAGTTTCATGTATTAAGGTCCAGTGAGATGATTCCATATATGCATACAGTATGCAATGATCAGATGTCTTTGCCCTTACACACACCTGACACAAGCCTTCTCAGATTTTAGTGTTAGACCCCCAGAAAAACTCAGGTATCCGGGGTCCCAGACCATGACCACAGTCACCCCAATCACCAGGTAGATTCAAGAGCTTGATGCAAACTGCATGAGGCTTTATTGTTTTTTAACGAAGCTAACCCCATGTTAGCTCGGGTCTTTCACCCACCCGCCATGGCAGATGGCTACCAAGGACCCCTCGAACCTGCTGCCAAGCGATCTTGTAGGGCAGCTTAAGGGGAGTGTCTAGGGGTACGCACAGGCTCAGGATTGGTGTGCCTCCAGGCTTGGAGGGTTTGCCCTGTGTTGATTGGCCAATTGGTTGTTATGGCCCATAGGCTCTCTCAGGGTGGTTGCTATGCCCTGCGCATCATTGCTGTGCGCTTGTCTGTAAAGTACACCCAGAGCCGTAAAGCATAGCGCCACCAGATAACTTCTGATTGGCTCCTTGCCACGAGGCAGGCATCTGACCTCTTAGTGATCAAGGCAAGGTCATAGCGAGCATGTGTTACTGTCATGGCTGCTGAAATGGGGGGCTGGTCCCTTCATTTAGTAAGCATTAGAATGTTTTCTTGAGAACTATTTTTAACATCCAAGCAGAAGAATATGAGATACTTGTTTATTGTTGGGCGATCTGTCTCATTTAACTTCTATTTTTGTTAAAAGTTATTAGGTTTTGCTCCTCTTTTTGGTTGAAAGTAATCTTGACTACATATCTGATCTACCCTGGATAGAGCCACATAAGCCAATATCATCTTCTCTGAGTGTGTTCCCAGAAGTAGTATAAACAGTGGTTCTGCTTTTGATTTTCTGAAGCGTTTCACATGCTCCCACAATGGCTCTATTCATCTACACCACCATTAGCATTCCCAAGTTCCTTTACATGTATCCTCATCAATATTTAAGTCCTGACATAGTGAGTGATCTGGTATCTAATCATGGTTTGTTTTGCATTTCACCAACATTGACTATTACTTATCTACTTCTTGGCTATTTGTGTTTCTTCTCTGTTCTGCTCAGATCTTTTGTCTGTTATTAATTAACTTCTTTTTTATTGTGTCCAAATTAGTCCTTGATAGATGAATAGTTGGCAAATAATTTCTCCTACTCTATAGGATTTCTCTTTACTTAAAGATTGTTTGACTTCTATGCATTTTAATGTGATAAAATCTCATCCTTCATTTTTTATGAAATATTTCAATTCCCCTAGATGACTAACTTAGAACATCCTCCTTAATTTGGGGCTCTTACTGTATAGTCTTCAGCAAATGAAGGACAAGTGGGATAATAACATGCCAAAAATCCATGCATCATAGATATTTCTGTTATGGCCTACAGAAGGAATCTTCAAGATCAATGTCCTATTGTCTTCCTAGTGATGTAGTGCCCATGCCCATTGCTTGTATATAATGCATGCAATCAAATAGACACAAATACCAATAAACATACAGTATATACTTTCCAAAGATGGTTCATTGGGTTTCTTTAAATAATAAAATTTTATACTGAAGATTTGTTCACAAATACCTGAACTAATTTACAAAATGAGAAGAACCTATTTACTGTTACTCACAATATACACAAAAAACAGAAATCTAAAATAGCTTAGTCAATTACACAGTTATTTGTTTGTAGATTTCTTGCTATAACTGCAAACAAAATCATTAGTTTCATCATCTTTCCACTAGCGTTGTAAATTGAATTTTATAGCATTTTTGTGTTTTTATTTGATTTGTTAATTGTGTAAAATCCATGACATTAACAGTTTATAGCTAATTTTTACCTGTTTTGTGTGTTTATAGGAGCCTACAGCAAGGGTCCCTTACAGGAGGATCTTTACTTCTCTTACTTCTGAGAGGAGCTGATGAAACTGTTCCTCGGGTTCATGGCAGAAAGTGGTCATACTATGGTCTGAAACACATATTGTCACAAACTATACCTCACAAATGATGGTTTTGACCACAGAAGCATTCAGTGGTTCCTCTCTCTACTGCAGTACACTCTTCTCTGTAAATGTGGTAATTGACCTTGGATCTTAAGTCGTCACAACAGAGAAGGGAAACAGGTGGCTGTAGTCTGAGGGGCTGCAAGAAGGTACCCTTTTATGCTGTTGATGAATAAAAATTCACTCAATGCTTCTAAACACCCTTCCTCAGCCATATCCTAACCTCAAAAGCCAGTGGTATTTTGCAGAAAAAGTGTTTGTCCTGCTTAATACTGAGCCAGATTTTCTTTTCTTTTTTTTTTTTTTTTAAAAAAAAAAAAACCAAATAATTAGGAGAACTCAGTATTGGTGTAAGCAAACAAGGGTAGACCAGAAGAAAACAAACGCCCACTAAACTTCAGCCAGGAATTCCTACTCAGGGCAGGTGACTTGTTGAAATTCAGACAGTAATCTTTCCTCAAAGTGTCTGAAATGTTCTGTTCCTCGGTTTCACTGTGACAACCCCTCAGACTTGAGGATACCCTCTTAAATTAAAAGTGCAAAACGTTGTGACTATTTCTAGGAGGAGCCCTGAGAGTCCCTATGGCCCAGACAGAAGGCACCGCCCTCCCGGAGGGGCAGCGGCAGCCCTGAACTGGGACTGCCCATGTCAGCCCAGCATCTCACTTCCCTTTTCTGAACCCTGCAGTGCTGAAGTTGCTGAACCTTCCCCTCCGGACTTCTTTGGTTTCCTCCCTGTTCTCTCTATGGACCACAATTCCTTCCACCTGACGAAGCAGTCTGTGCAGAGGTCGGACTTGGCACATATTCTGTGCCCCAGAAGCACACACTTCAGGGGCTCTGGGGCTATCCCAGAGGTGTGTAGGTGCTTGGGTGTGAGCAGCCCTGGCAATGTCTGTTTCCTCTCCTGTGCTGTAGGCTGGAAGTCTGCTCCGAGTCCTTCATTTCTCATGCCTTCTGCAAGGTGCACTGGAGTTTTTGCATTACTCTCCCAAGTGGCACTAACATAGACAGTGCAATAAGATCTTTTTTCTCAGACGTATTTCTGTTTTTTTAGCCCAATTGTATCCTATGAGAAACACTCCTGAGAAGCATCATTAACCAACATCATGGAGATAACGTTATTATAAAAACATTCAAGCAGACTGGAACTTTTACTGGACTTCAGAGTGGAGCTAATAACATGTCTTGAGGTCACTTAAGACTGCTACCCTTCTGTATGCTCAATCTGTCTGTTTAACCTGCCTTTAAGAGAACACTGTAACCAACCTTACTTACATCATGTATATAGTGCTGTACCCCTCATCTGAAAAGGTAGGAGAAAGGACTAAGGCCTAAAGTTCTGCATTACTGTTAAATTCTCAAACATTTTTTTCCCTCTGTGCAGAAAAGGATTAATGGTAAGACCAAAAGGAGCTTGGCTATGGCATCCCATGTGTTGCTAGATCCAATGATAAATCGCATGCCCTGTATACTCTATCAAAGAAGACTGATCTGAAAATCAGCTTCTATTACTGCTGGTGTTTTCAGTCCAGTGAGTTACAATGAGACCAACAGGCACTCAAGACAATCTAGCATTCTCCTAACCACATCAAGAGAGATGGACAGGACACACTAAACGGGCTCTATAACTGCTAAGGGGAAAATCTACAGCTGTGAGTGCTTCCATTAAAATGATAAAAAGATCTGAAACAAACACCACAGCAATGCATTTGAAGATTCTTAATGAACAAGAGCAATCCGACTCTAAAAAGTAGACAGCAAAATAGTGGAAAAGATCAAGGCAAATGTTAATTAAATGGATCTTAAAAGAACAATGCGAAGGACCAATGGAAATTGGTTCATTAACTAGGTAACCAAGACTGACAAACTCTTAACCCAACTAGCCAAAAGAAAAAGACCCAAATGATAAATACCAGAGAAAAATTTCAATTCAATGCCCCCACCCCTCTCCACAGAGGAGAACTGACCCTGATGGCATGAGAGTAGGGAAGCTGGCCCTGCCCCTCACCTGAGGAAGGCAGCCCAATGGCCCAGACTGATCATCTCAGCTACCATCCAGGCCTACAACCAGGCCTTCAGGTTGGCCCACCCTAATATCTGCTCCACGCAGGACTTGCTGGAGCTCTTGAAGGACTGTTCCTGTGGAAAAATATCCATGGGATCACCATGACTCCTGGCAGCTGTGGGATAACCAAGAGGAGTTTTGGTGAGGATTCAGTGATGATGGTGTGCTAGAAACCAAAGGCCTTGAACCTACCAATGATTCATTACAATGAACATTGCAAGTAAAGCTAATTGGACAAAAGGGTATACTGTGTGATGCATTGTGGCGCCCAATGCCAACAGGTGTTGGAGAGGTCCGAAAGATAGAGGAGTAAATGCCTGGCATTGGTGGCACTTATCTTTAATCCCAGCACTTGGAGGAAGAGGCAGGTGGATCTTTGTGAGTTCAAGACCAGTCTGGTTTACAGAGTGAGTTCAAGGCCAGCCTGGTCTACAGACTGAGTTGCAGGACAGCCAGTGCTACCCAGAGAAACCCTGTCTCTCTGGGAAAAAAAGATGAAGGAGTGAAAGGGTATTTTGTTTCTGTCTTTTGTTTTGTTTGGTTTATTTGTCTGGTTTGGTTTGGTTTTGAAAATTATTCTTTGTGGGGTTGCTGCAGGGGTGAGGGAAGGATGTAGGGGGGCTGGGAGATGAGCAGAATTAAGGTGCATGATGTGAAATTCCCAAGAATCAATAAAGAAATTATGTTGAAGAAATAAATGAAAGATGACAGTTTTATGAAAAAAAAACTATTCGTTTTGGAACATGAAGGTGATAAGCAATCCTGAATACTTCTTGTGGTTGGGGAAAGTTTTACTGTGAACTTAATGGGGCAAATGGTTCAGACTCTTGACTCCAACAGGCCCAAGGCCTGAGAAGAATCCAGAAGTGTCATCTCATGTTCTAATTTGTGTATAGTGCTCAAAAGATATGATGTTTTGAAGAACTTTCCTCCATACATTTCTCTCAATTATAATTTTTATTTGTCAAGTGATAATAAACTAGACATAAACATATTTTGGATCTGGCTAAGGTGAATGATTGGGTTGGACTGATTCATGTGACCCACAGTCCACTCATAGTATACTTAGATGTTGCCACCAAGATTTCACAACCTTGGGCAAGAGCTATTTTACATAGTGACTGCTTTTCTGCCTGGTCCCTTAACTCAACGCCATGGTTTATTTCCAGACAGTTCCCAGTGTTGGAATCTGTATTTCCCTCTCTGACTGCTTCCCGTTTTCTTTTCTGCCCTCAGTTCTCACTGCTGCCACAGCGTGCACTCTGCTCTACCAGAAGAGAATTCTGTCCTTTGTGTTCTTACTTTGGCACAAAATTGCCTCCCAGAATGGTACCTGTAAGGATTTAGGATGACATCTTTTTATAGGGCACAAATATGCACACATTTTGCTATAATGCAACATTCAAATACCTCCCAAGATCGAGGACCTGAAATTCAGTAGTAAATAGGAAGGTGATGTTCACAATACCTGCCCCCTAGTGTGCATACAGGGTATAGCCTCCTGTTGGGAGGATCTAGACTATGAGATTAGGTTACATTTCATAAGAAAGAGAGCAAGATTTTGCATGAGTAACTAAGTCTCTAGTCAATCCAACATATGATGAATTTGACTTTAAGTTTAGCACAATGAAGACTATCTGTAGCACGCCGTCTAACATGTTATTTTCTTGAGATGCTTTTTATAATTGATTTTGGCTCAGTATTCCCTAACTGGCTCTTCTTACAACAACACATTTGTCAGGTTCCCTGAGAAGAGAAAAAGAAAATGTAGTCTTCATTCCTAGAAGAATCCATCAAATTGTGCACTCATAGTGCCCTTTGATTATGTCATTTAGATTTTAGCAGAAAAATATCATGTGATTTTCTGAATATTGTGGATTTCTGACAGTTTCCTTTAAAATATGTAAAGGTGTTGTAATTGTCTCAAACTAAAACAGTCTGTGTCCATTTTCCATTCATAACTTTATGCTCTTCTTTTTGTAAAGGTCACAAACTTCATGCCTTAGAAAGCATGGGTCTTGTTCTGTGTATGATCATGAAGCTTTGAAAGTCAATCCTAGAAGGGCAGGAAAGACAGTGAGGAAGCTGCACTCTGAAACTATAAAATTGTATTTCTGATGGCCCCTAGGGGGCACTGCTATCTAACAGGAAAGGGCTTTTATGCAGATTAGATCAAAGACAACAAAACCTAATTTCTCTACTATTTAAATAGTTATTTTGACTGAACATGTATCAGTGACAGAAAGGATCTCAGACACCAGCCACAGGCCTATTGCCAAGACTAACAATAGTAGTTCAGTCAGTGCTGAGAAGAAGATACCTAAACCCCTTCCACCTCTCCCACGCTTCAGGCTATATCCCTTCCTGAGAATCTCCAGAAAGGAGTGAGCTGCTTTCTGCTGACCTTGTTGATCTTGCTGTGTATCCTGGTGCTCATAGTATCCCTGCTGCTCACTGTCACTCTGCTTTAGGCCCTCATCCACAGAGGAACACTGTGCTGCTTCCCTGTGAACAGAGACCCCCCTAAGTGCTGAGCTCCCCACACAGCACTGATGCTGCAGGAGGATGCAGGGCCCAGCCTGATGGCTGCATCTGTGCATCTGTAGCAGCTGCTTTGGGGCTGAAGGACATCTATTCATCCCTTGTCCCTCAGTGACCTTTCCTGAATGTGCAGCACCCTCACCTTTGTTTCCAGCACCTCCTGAGGAAGCCTGCCTGTCTCTGGTATAGAGAGCTCTCAAACGGAGTGCAGGAAGGAAGGAAACCCCTTCTGCCTGAGGATCACCGACAGCGGGACTGTGTGCTCCGCTGCCCTGAGTCACAAGTGTAGAACTGGACACAAGCAACCTGGGACTGCAGAGTAAGAGACCAGGGTCCCAATCTGACACTCTCAAGGAGTTGGCACATTCAGTGAAGGCGACAGTATAGAGAAAATGGAATCTTGGGGAGTGCTTTCTTCCTATAGGATAGATCTTAATTGCCTTTAACTTGTTTTTCATTTTGCAAAGGAGAGATCTGATTCCTGAAGGACAGCATTTTTACCTGGGTCATAGTTCTACCTCAATTATCCTACAGGATTCTCTTCAAACTGGAGGACACTAGTTGTTTCAATACCTTTTGAGACAGTGATGGGCTGAGAGGATCCAAGGTTGGCTGTGAGCCGTTTTCAAGGAGAATGTGTGTTTACTTTTCATTACTATCCTCATTTCTCTATCAGTCATACTTATGGTGAACATTTTAAAACACATTCCTCTACTGTTATGAACACACAGTGCACTGTTCCCTGCAGTCACCATGTGCCCCTGTCACCCTTGGTGCAGGGCTCCTACATTAGCTTTCCCCAATCCACTTCCTTCCCATGCCGACATTTAACAAACAAACAAGTTTATCACAAACCTTTGTTATAATGGGAGTGTCTATTAAAATAGACATTGCATCTGTTTGAATGCATTAATAATAGCCTCAAAGCACCCAAAATGTTTCGGTGCCACCGCAAGGAAAAGAAATAAAAAATCCACTCCCTTTGGTTTAACGAAATACCAAGTTGGGGTTTAAACTGTCTGTTTCTCATTTCCTGTGACTTCCATCATTCTGCCTGTATCTGTCTGTTGTGTGAGTCTAAGTCTGTGTCTCCCTGAATGCTGTCTTGTGTTGTTGGTTCCTGTGTCCATGTAGGTTTGTCTCCAGCAAAGGGATCTGATCTGTATTTATTGAACAGCACAGAAATCCTCACATGGGAAAGTAATGGGGGAATACTTCACATAATTCTTTAACAGAGTTTTACAAAGGATCAAGTCATTGACTCCAACTGATATCATATGGCCCAGATAACAAGCAAAAAAAATTATTTAACAATCTCTATATGCTGACTTTAACATTTATGGCAGATATTATTTTATAAGATTGACTTAAACCTATGTTTTTGGTTTCTAGCAATTAATTCCATAGCATATGCCTTTCTCAGGGTCAGGAGCATGGAACTATACATAATTTAGATTTAAGGTTAAGCATCAACTTAGGTTGTAAAACTAGATTACAGTGGAACCTAAGGCAACTAAGGTTGGTTGTTACACTGTTTTCTTAAAGACAGGTTAAATGAGAAGGTTGAGTACACTCTAGGCCAGCAGCCTTAAGTCTTATGGAACCTTAAGGCATATTAAGGTACAACAAAAGTTTCAGTCTCTTAGAGTGTGAGAGATATTTTTATGATGATGTATTTGGCACAACACATATTTGATCCAGTCCAAGATTAGGAAATCATTAAAGACAGTTAGATGCTTTTTACTTTGAATGATTGGAATGTTTCTAGATTTACTTAACAAAGATTCTTTTCAGACTGGGGGAGGTGTGAGACAGGGTTTCTGTATGTAACAGCTCTGGCTACCCTGAAACACACTTTGTAGACCAGGCTGATCTCAAACTTATAGAGATACACTTGCCTCTGCTCAGAGTGCTGGGGCACTCTGTGCACCACCACACACAGTCAGTAAAGATTCTCTAGTCAGAATGTACCTCTGTCTCCTGACATGAATATTTAGTTGTTCCTTTTTTAATGTTCTCCAACTGCTTGTTATGCGCTTGAGACATTTTCTCCTTAGAAGGAACAAATCCTCCTTTTCTTCAAAGGTCATTCATACTACCAATAATTTCAGGGTCACCTCCAAATAACCCCCACCAATGTGCTCCACCCAGACTTTCAGCCAGATCTGGTTGGGAGGAGCTTCAGGCTCAGAAGGCTGGGAGGGAACTCTGCAGTGTCTGGCCTGGCAGGGTTCCTGGGTGGAGCTGCCTGGTGCAGGAGGAGGGACATTCAACAGCCATCCTGACACCACAGTCCAGGGCTTGGTTACTTGCTTCTGTCTCCAGCATCCAGACAAGCACCATGAAGAGGCTGCTGTGCTCTCTGCTGGGGCTGCTGTGCTCCCAGGTTTGCTGTGAGTCTGGCTGTCCACACTCAGAGACAGAGAGGATTGTGCTCAGGGCATGGAGGGTGGGAAGCAGCTCAGGAGTCCTGCAGAGCTCCCTCCTTCTCAGAGGATATGGGTGTGTTCAGGGTTCTGAGGATGCTCAGTGACCTCCATCTGTGTCTCTTCTCTGTTTCTGATCAGGGGTGAAAGGACAAAAAGTGGAGCAGAGTCCTGTGTCCTTGGTTCTGCAGGAGGGAGAGAGGGCAGAGTTGCAGTGCAACTTTTCCACAGTTTTGAACAGTATGCAATGGTTTTACCAAAGTCGTGGTGGACACCTCATCAGCCTGTTTTACAATCCTTCTGGAACAAAGCAGAGTGGAAGACTGACATCCACGACAGTCACTAAGGATCGTCACAGCTCTTTGCACATTTCTTCCTCCCAGATCACAGACTCAGGCACTTACTTCTGTGCTATGAATGCACAGTGCTCCCCACACACCTGCAGCCAGTACACAAACCTTCAGCTCGGTAGGTGTGGCCCTTCCCTGTCACAAGACTTCAGGATGCCACAAAGAATATCTGTCTAGTTCAATGTATTGGCAGTTTCTTTCTGGTATTGGCAGTTTCACCATCAGGTAAGCTTTGGGCCTCATAGGTTTAGTACTTTAAACTTAATCTTCATTTCCCAATATATACTCCCTCCTGAAACACAAATACCCAAATTGAAAGTAACAGAGAAGCTGATGGGAGAAATTAATGAACATGAACTTGTTTTGAGATTATAATATAATTGCAACATTTCTCCCTTTCATTTCCTCTCTACAATATACCCCTCTCCTTTCCACTCAGATTCATAACCTCCTCTTCAATAATGATATACATATAATCATATTATATATATGTAAAATTAAAACCTGTTCAGTCTATATAATGTTATTTGTGTGTGTGTGTGTGTGTGTGTGTGTGTGTGTGTGTGTGTGTGTGTTGTGTGTGTGTGTGTGTGTTATGTGTATTTTCAGGGCTAACCGTTTGGCACTAGATAACCAATTATTTATTATACTCTTCAATATATAAATTTTGTTACAATACCCACAGACAAGTGTAGACTTCACCCATCCTCAAAGAAATTTCTCTTTGCAACAGATGGAGACCAGTACAGAAAATCACAACCAATCAAACATTCAGAGTTGTGGAGCCCACATCTGAAAAACACACCAAAGCTAAGGTTCAGGTAACAGTGTGGAAAAGGGGGCGAAAAGATTGCAAGAACCACTCCCTAACCAAGATTAGGGAGTTTGCTGTGAGCTTGTGTTTCCTAGTAGCATCAGAAGCTAAACACATAAAATCTCACCAACATAACTGCCAAAGCATGAGCTGAACAAGGGTGAATCAATTGACATGCCAAAGTGGACAGGGAAAAGCCCAAAAGGGCAACGTGGACATTCAAGCCACAGTGTCCTCAACTCCTGAAGGGTAAGGAGCAAAAGGAAAGAAAAGCAAAGGCAGTCAGTCATCCAGGTAACACTGCTGTGGACATTGATGTCTCAAGCACATTCATCCCTGACCACAGTGGGCCATGGTAAGGATGGGTACATGTATCTGATCTTTTGATGCTGTAGGTAAACATTCCCAAATGTTCCTATGCTGTTAAACATATGTGAGCAATGCTTAAGGCATATTTCCCCCTCACCTAAGTCCTGTTCTTGTCAATTTTATTGCTGTGAAGAGATACTATGACCATGGCAACTCTTATAAAAGAAAATATTTAATTGGGGATAGCTTAGAGTTTAGGGTTCTGGGCCATATTAACATAGTAGGAAGCATGGCATCATACAGGCAGACACAGTGCTAGACAGGTAGCTGAGCGTTCTACATCTGGATCTTCAGGCAGCAAGAAGAGAGAAACACTAGGCTTGACTAGAATATTTGTAACCTCAAACCCCCAGTGATACTTCCTCCATAAAGGCCACACCTTCTCCAACTTGGCCAGAGCCACACCTCCTAATAGTTTCACTACCAGGGAGCCTATGGGGTCATTTTCATTCAAGCCACCACATCCACTCCCTGGTCCCCATAGACTTAGAGCCATATCAGAATGCAAAACTGCATTCTGTCAAACTTCAAACGTCTCTATCTGTCTAGGGTTTCAATTGCTGTGAAGAGATACCATGACCACAACTCATATAAAGGAAAAGCATTTAATTGGGGTGGCTTATATTTTCAGATGTTGCAAAATAGTTGTGTGCATGCAGACATGGTGCTGGTGAAGGAGCTGAGAGCCCTCCATTTTGACTTTCAGGCAACAGTAAGTGGTCTGCCACTGTGTATAGCTTGAGCAAAAGAGACCTCAAAGCCCACCCCCACAATGACATACTTCCTCCTACAAGGCCACATCTACTCCAACAAAGCCATATCTCCTAATAGTGTGACTCCCTTTAGAGGGCATTTTCTTTAAAACCACCACACCATCCATAGTCCATCATAGTCTCAACTCTGTTTAAAAGTCCAAAGTCTCTTCTGAGACTCATGGCAGTCTCTTAACTGCACTGTCCGATAAACTCAAATTCAAAAAATAAAAACCAAATAGAGCACATACTTCCAACATATAATGGCACAGAATATATATTACCTTTATAAAAAGGGAGGAAAGAGAACATAGTGAAGAAATACTGTACCAAAACAAGACCAAAAGCCAGCAGGACAAACTTCAAACTCTGTATCTCTATGTCTGATGTCAATGGGCCCTCCAGATCCCCAACTTCTTTCAGCATTGTTGATGTCAACATTCTTCTCTCTCTTAGGCTGGTTCCACTCCCTGTCAGCAGTTTTCCTTGGTAGGTATACCATGGCTCTACCATCTCCAACATCTTGGGGTCTCCATGGCAGTCCAGGCTTCACCTTCACAGCTTCATGCAATGGCTTCTCTGGGCCTCCATTCAGGTACTCCTCTACCACATGCCTGGCCTCAGCAGCTTTCCTTAGTCATGGAGAAAGATTCCATAACCCCTTTCTTGTATCCTTGACTCTAAAGCCAGAACCATGTGGCAAAGCTGTCAAGGTCTGCTGCTTGCTGAGGATGGAACACAGCCCCCTTGTTCAATCACATTTTCACCATTTTTATATTATTGATAGTACCCTTCACTGCCCATACTTGGCTGTCATGGAACTCACCCTGTAGGCAAAGCTGGCCTCTAACTCAGAGATCCACCCACCTCTGCCTCCAGAGTGCTGAGATGAAAAGTATTTGCCACAAAGCTTTTCTTTAATTCCTTTTCAAAAGTTGGAAAATTAGCTTGGTGGTATCTTGTCCTGAGGTTACCAGTCCCTTTATTGTTTATCATCTGGTTTTTCTTTAAGCTTTTTCCTGGTGCTCCATTTTTCCTCAAACTGTACATTATGTATTTTTCCTTTCTCAGCTTGTACCTCTTCATTATAGATCTGCATAATCATGGCCACCAATAACTAAGCAACAGAGTCAATATTAAGCTGTCTGGAAACCTCCTCTGCCAAATAGGTTAATGCATAATTCTTCAATTTAGCCTGAGGCAGATTCTTTGGAGAAGGGCAGAAAGCAGGCACATTTTTTCATAAAAATATCATAAAAATAATTTCTAGGCCAGATACTAGTATTATTTTCCTCTGAAACCTCTTGAGCTGGACCCCACAGATCAAATCACCATCAGCATCATTGTCTTCCACATTCCT
>NW_023276965.1:0-50000 GCF_003668045.3 Cricetulus griseus | reverse complement strand
CATTTAACAACATAAAAGCCCACACATGATAAATATGAAATTAAAAATTTGACAATGTAAGAGCACAAACACATATCATCAATCCAATAAAATACATCTACCAAAACTATTCATTACTAGAAAAATAATTCACTACTAGATAAATAATTCTTTTTCATTAATATTTATAGCCTTAATATTTTATAATTTTTATTTAGCATTCAAAATGATGGATTAATATGACATTTTTCACACACGTTTAGCATTGTACTTTATTCATATATACCTCCATTGCCCTCCATTGCTCATTTTCTACCCAGTCCTCTTCTTACCCACAAACAGTTCCTCTTCTTCTTTCATCACACACACACACACACACACACACACACACACACACACACACACGTATACATGTATAATTGAATGTAGACTCTACACATGGGAAAAACATGATATTCATCTTTATCTTCCTTTGTTACTCTCTTGTTTCTACCACCCTTTAGTTTCTTTTTTCCCTAAATGCTTTGTCTTTTACTTTGGTGTATGTATGTCTATACACATGAATTAAATTGTGTTGATGAGAAAAAATACGTGATATTGAAAAGAGAGGACACTCCAAATAAACATTTAGAAATGAGCCAGAGTGTCCCTCTATACAGATTCTAAACATATGCACACATTAAACTTTAGCCGCATGGCTGGCACATAGAGACAAAACCCTCAAAATAAGTAAAAGGGATTTAGATTGGAAGGGAGGAAGTAAAAGACTGTCCTTTAGTCATGTGTTTTTAGTATGATATGCTTATTAATTCTTGGAGAATTTCCTATATTTGTACAATGTATTTTGATCATAATCTACCTGACTCCTCCACAAGCTCCTCCCAGACCAATCTCCACACCCACCATGACTTTTTTAATATACTATTTTATCAACCTTGTGAGACATTAATACAATGCATTTTTAATATATTCATACTGCACTCCTCCTCTAACTTCCTATCTCTATTATTTATCTCCCACCCCCTCCAAACTCTGTGTCTTCTTTGTTTTTATTTAACAATCCACAAAGATGAACTTGCAATCCAACTGTGGGGCCATGCACAGGAGCATTCGCCAAGGCCACAGCTTTCAAGAGAAACAATTCTCCCTAACCCCAAAGCTATCAACTGTCCATAACTCCTCAGGCAGGTGTGGAGACTCATGATCCCCTACCCCAACCATGCTAGATTATTGACTGGCTTGGTAGTGTGCAGGTTATGTGCTATGAGTTCAAAAGTACAGTGGCACTGTCACGGGCAGAAGACACTGTTTTGCCTCCGTCTTTCCTGGCATTGGGGTCTCACAATCTCCATGCCTCCTCCTTCAGAAAGTTCCCTGAACCTGGGTGTGGTGGGGGGCAGAGTAGAAGGGAATGGGAGGAAAGAGGGAGAATGATACAGATATCTCATCTCATTTATAGCTGAACACTCCACAGACAATGTTTTCAGCACTTTGACCAATCATGAACTGATTAGTTAATTGCATTCCTTGAAAAGTGATATAATGTTTAATACAGGGAAACTCCACATTCCAGGTAAGAATCATCAGTAAATGTTAGAAAGGTTGTACAAGGTATTTGAATAGAAAGTTTAGAATTCACAATGCTACTAAAATTCAATATATAAGAAACGACTATCTGGCAGCTCAAAAGTGTTTTAAATGGCATCTTCAATAACACTAAATTCATGCAATATCTTTTAACAGTATTGTCACAATCATTGAAAGATATGTTTGGAGAGAACTATTAAAATAATTAAAATAAAAGAAAGTATATTATGCCTACTGATCAAAACACTCAACAAAAAGGTCAGGATTCCCACACTCAGTAATCATCAAAAAAAAGAGAGGAAAAGTTATTGTTCAAAGTTCTATAGCAATGCATAGGACACAAAATGGCTAACGACATTTGGAGGGGGACAAAGATGGAGGACTGAACTCCGGAAATAGACTATCATCCTACAACATGGTGGTAAGCACCACAACATGGAGTCACCTTAGGACAGGACACACACACCAGTGAAATCAAAGGAAGGCCAGAGACAGCACGACACAGGCTCTATGAAAAGGCACAGAAAGAAAAAAAAAAGGCTGTCCTCAAGGAAAAAATGGAAAAAGCAAACAAAGCTCAGGGGCTCCAAGAGTTTGCAAGACATAGGCCTAAATGAATCACAATACCAAGTGTAAAACGCTAAATTTTAAAACCTATGTCTGGCCCCGTGACTCTGATCTGCCCTGCACGTTGTAGAAGCTCCCCAGGCCCCCAAATACTTTCCATCATTCACCAGAAGCAGATGCTCAGGAGCAGGTACGAGGGTAGTCTGTGCAGAGCAAAGCCCTCAGAGAGAAAAACTGGTGTCCAGGCCTTCCGGCCTCAGGGGGCCATACCCTGCCCTTGTTCACGGCTTTCATGAAACATTTGGACCGTGCACCTCATGAGGGCCATGAGAAACATCACAGTTCTAACTAAATGGGGAGACCACAGGCAGGCCTCGTGAGCACTTTGTCCGTGGAAACCCCACGGGAGGAGAACTCACCGTGCACCCGAAGACCTCTGCATTTTCAGTTCAGCCAGCAGAACTTGCGTTCAGGATGCTGAGCTGGACAGAGTGAAGATGAAAAGCAAAGGAAGAAACAAAGAAAGTTCCGAGGGGAGGGACGAGTCCACGCATCAGAAATGTATCCACTGGTTGAGCACAGTGTACTGGACGGAAGTAGGGAGGGACCATGGGCAGAAGCAATGGGGCTCTGACCACGGAAGGGTGGGGCTTGAGGCTTTGCAGAGGTCAGACCTCAAGCTCTGCACCCAGCATAGTGGGCAGCCCAGCAGAACTCGGTAGAGAAGACCAGGAGCAGGGTGTCACTCGTACCATCACATTCTCTAGGAACCATGATCTCCCTTCCCTTCATCCCAACTCCTGGGCAGGTGAGTCATTTCCATGAGGTCTGGAATGGCCTCCGTGGGGGGGTGGGGTGGAGTGAGGTTTGGTCAGGGCAGGTCTCCCCACTTCTCCATCCTCGGCACCTCAACCAGCAGTGCAGATGCAAATCACAGTAGCCGAATGAGGTCATGGACAGCAGCCATGAGGGGACTGCAAAGATGATGCCTCAACTCTCTTTTTCAGACCCTGAGAAACCTGCAATACTCCCAGGTAGTTGTTGTCTTTGCTCACACCATGGAGAACTTGTCCAATGGCCCAAGAGGCACCAGGGCAGCTGCTGCTCCTAGAAGGACCTGGAAGGGCTGGTTCCAGAGAGCCCTGGCACGTGTGTCCAAGTTCTTCAGGTGAGGGCTCCCAGCCAGCCTCTCTCTCTCACCACTCACAGCAAGCCGGGCTGCCCCTTGCTCTCCCCCAGAGAGAACCCAGCCCTCCCCTGCATCCCCACAGGGCTTCTGAGGGTCCACTTGTCTCTCTGTTTCCTTCTCAGGAGAGGGCGCCGGGCAAGCCGAGGCTGAACCCACGGGAGTCTGAGACACGGGGCCATGACAGTGAGCAAGACCTTCTGCTGCACAGGCCCCTACTCTCCCGAGAATCTTGTTCAATGAGGTTGAAATAAATGCCAGCGTGCTTTACAGTGTTATGGCTTTGGCTTCGTGTATTTCCTCCACTTTCATACTGACATCAATTTAATATGTGCTGGGGATGATGTTTTGGTGATGGACTTGGGACATCTTGGCGGGAAAAGGAAGTATCTCATGAATACTCCCAAGGGTATCATGGTCCCCCCTGGAGGCAATGATGCTCGCTCCGAGGGGGTCATTGTTGCAATGCAGTCTCCAGTCAACAGGTTTCTTTTTCTGACAGCCGGCAGCTTTGACCCCCCAAACTCCCATGCAACCAGTCTTGCAGGCCTACCCCTTTGTAGACTAAGTCGGCTTCACAGCTGAGAAATCTTGAGCAGAGTTTACCAGGAGCTGGGAAAGGGGCACATACATCAAGAATCTCTGGAGCCTGTAAAAGGCCTTTACACGTTGTGCTCACAAACAGTACCCAAACTCCCAGCTCCTCAAAACAAGACCAGGAACAACCTTGACTCAACACGCAAGATTACACTCCAGGAGATGTGGCTTCCTAGGGGAGACCCTGAAAGATACTGTAACATAGTTTCCTAGGGAAGATTGCAAGGGAGAACGAATCACAACTCATCTTTTACCCCAAGGCAGAGGAGTCCCTGGGCAGGTTTACTGAGATGTATTTTTGCTACAAAAGAACATAAACACGATACAGAAAAACACAAATTGCCCTCCCCTTTTGAATTATACAGTCTCCTTTTGCTTCAAACTAATGGAGTGAAAAAATGCTTGGCCAGGCCAGCTGGGTGGGCTGATAGGAGGAGGCTCCTTTCTTGATGAGAGAGGGAGGGTGCTCTCAGAGGGGCAGGTATTGTACAGGCAGACAGCTTTTCAAGCCCCAAGCCCTTTCCCTCCATTTCTGTAGGACAGCCTACTTTCTTATATAACAGGGAACCTCCTGCCCAGGGATGGCACTGCCCCAGTGGGCTGGGTCGTCTGCCATCAGTTGTTCCTCAAGAAAACATGAATGCTAGGCTGATGGAAGGATTTCCTCCACAGAGGTCTTCTTTTCCCAGATGACCCTTGCTTGTGTCATGTTGACAAAAGAGAAACTAACTCAGGTCCAAACTGGCTGGGAAGGTGAGCTCTATGCCATCGTCTCTAGTCCTAGCCCCCGAAGGTCACCTGCAAGGCTTGGCCTCATCAACCCAAAAGAGAATTAGAAGTTTCAACTCCCAGGAGATGAGCAGTCTTCCTAGTGGTTATGCCTCCTCAGTTTGTAAACCTGTTCGTGTGTGTGTGTGTGTGTGTGTGTGTGTGTGTGTGTGTGTGTGTGTGTGTGTGATTAAGCAGTAAATGTGTATTGAAATATTCAGAGAAATTTGACTCCATTCGGGAGCTGCACTAGCAACCCAGAAGCAGAAGTGGGATACAGGCATCTCCTCTTATCAGACGCACACCCATTCTGCCCAACACCTTCTACTCTGACTCTAATTATGGCCATAGAACTCTGCCAGTGCCCACAAGGTGCTACAGCTATATTCAGCGCTGTTTTTTGTTTTCCAAATAATGTACCCCTGCTGCTGATCTCAGGTCTTGCTATAATCACCTATCACAGTCTCCTAGGCCAGCTATTCTCTACCAGTGGTTTGAGACCCCTTTGAGGTTGCATATCAAATATCCTTCACATCAGATATTTACATTACAATCCATAACAGTAGAAAAATTACTGTCATCAAGTAGCAATGAAATAAGTGTATGGTTGGGGTCACACATCTTGAGGAACTGTACTAAAGAGCCGCAGCAATCTTGCCAAAAGCATTCTACAGATTCAAAGAAATCCCATCAAAATACCAGCATAATTCATCACAGACCTTGAAAAAATAATTCTCAACATTATATGGAAAAACAAAAGACCCAGGATAGCCAAAATAACACTGTACAAAAAAGGAACTTCCTGAGGCATCACCATCCCTGACTTCAAGATCTAATACAGAGCTTTAGTTCTGAAAACAGCTTGGTATTGGCATAAAAACAGACAGGTAGGCCGGTCAGTGGTGGCACACCCCTTTAATCCCACTACTCGGAAGGCAGAGGCAGGCGAATCTCTGTGAGTTTTTAGGCCAGCCTGGTCTACAAAGCAAGTTCCAGGACAGGCTCCAAAGCCACAGAGAATTCCTGTTTCGAAAAACAAACAAACAAAAAAGTTCCTTAAGCTGGGCATTGGTGGCATATGCCTTTAATGCCAGCACTAGGGAGGCAGAGGCAGGCAGATCTCTGTGAGTTTGAAGCCAGCTGGGTGTCCAGAGTGAGTGCCAGGATAGGCTCCAAAGCTACACAGAGAAACCCTGTCTCAAAAGAAAAAAAAATAGACAGGTAGACCAATGGAATCGAATTGAAACCCCTGATGTTAATCCACATACCTATGAACACCTGAATTTTGACAAAGAAGCTAAAGCTATGCCATGGAATAAAGGAAGAATCTTCAACAAATGGTGCTGGAACAACTGGATCCTGACATGTAGAAAGCTGCAGATAGATCCATGTCTATCGCCATCCACAAAACTTATGTCCAAATGGATCAAAGACCTCAACATAAATCCTGCCACACTGAACTTAATAGAGGAGAAAGTGGGAACTACCCTCAATCAAATTGCTACAGGAGACTGTGTCCTGAACATTACACCAGTAGCAAGTCACTGATAATAAATGGGACCTGCTGAAATGGAGAAGCATCTGTAAGGCAAAGGATACAGTCAACAAGACAAAAATGGCAGCCCACACATTGGGAAAAGATATTCACCAACACCACATCTGACAGAGGACTGATCTCCAAAATTTACAAAGAACTCAAGAAGCTAGGCTCCCAAACACCAAACAACCCAATTAAAAAGTGGGGTACAGAACTAAATAGATAATTCTCAATAGAGGAATCTAAAATGGCTGAAAGACACAGAAGAAATTGTTCAACATCCTTAGCCATCAGGGAAATGCAAATCAAAACAACTCTGAGATACCATCTTACTCCTGTCAGAATGTCTAAAATGAAAAATAACAATGACATTTTATGCTGGAGAAGATGTGGAGAAAGGAGAACACTCCTTCACTGCTAGTGGGAGTGCCAACTTGTACAGCCACTTTGGAAATCAGTATGGCGATTCCTCAGGAAAATGGGAATGAGTCTACCACAACATCCCAGCAATTCCACTCTTAGGCATATACCCAAAAGAAGCACATTCATGCAACAAGGACATCTGTTCAACAATGTTTATAGAAGCATTATTTGTAATAGCCAGAAACTGAAAGCAACCTACATGCCCCTCAACTGAAGAATGGATAGAGAAAATGTGGTACATTTACACAATGGAGTACTACTCAGTGGAAAAAAACAGTGGAAACTTGAAATTCCCAGGCAAATGGATGGAACTAGAAGAAACCATTCTGAGCGAGGTAGCCCAGTCACAAAAAGACAGACATGGTATGTACTCACTCATGTGGATTCTAGACATAGGAGCAAAGGATTGCTCCTACAATTGCTCCTACAACCCTCACCTCCAGAGAAGCTAAGAAACAAGTCGGAGTCTAAGAGAGACATACACAGTCCGCTGGAGAAGGGGAAAGGGACAAGATCCCCTGAGTAAATAGGGAGCATGGGGAGGGGAGAGGGAGCCAGGTAAACGAGAAGAGAAGAAGAGGAGGGTTGAGGAGGACAGGAGGGAGCAGGAAGGTTGAGTTGGGGGAAGAACAGAAGAGAGCAAGATAAGAGTTTAGAGGGAGACACTCTAGGTTTAAAGAGAAATCAGACACTGGGGAAATGTCTGGAGATCTACAAAGATGACACCAACTAACAATCTAAGCAACAGAGGAGAAGCTACTTTAAATGCCCTCCCCTGATAATGAGACTGAAAACTAATATATCCCATCCTATAGCCTTCATCCAAGAGCTGATGGAAATAGAATCAGACACTCACAGCTAAACACTGAACTGAACTGGAATCCAATTGCAGAGAAGGACGAGTGATGAGCAAAGGGGTCCTGACCAGGCTGGTGAAAACTACAGAAACAGCTGACCTGAACAAGGGAGAGCTCTTGATACTAAGACTGATAGCTGGGAAACTGGCATGGGACTGATCCAGACACCACGAATGTGGGTATCAGTGAGGAGACCTGAAATCTATGGAGCCCCTTGTAGTAGGTCAGTACTTATCCCTAGCATAGTAATGGACTTTGGGAGCCCTTCCCACATAGAGGGATGCTCCCTGAGCCTAGACACACGGGATGGGCCTAGGCCCTATCACAAAGGATATGAAGGCCTCACCCTCCATAGGAGCACAAAGGGTATGGGATGAGTAGGGTGTTAGTTGGGGCATGAGAGGAGGGTAGAAGTGGGAACTGGAATTGATATGTAAAACAGTCTTGTTTCTAATTCAAATAAAAAAACAGGTAACATATTACTTGTATTTTTTCTTTTGTCTGTCTGTACCCATGTTGTTGTAAAGAACAGTCAACTAACTCATAGGCCTGGCAAGATTTCTCTCTGTGGCTAAATGATGCTTCATTTTGTGTGTATATACATCTGTGTGTAGAGAGAAGGAGTACTTTTTACAGATAATGTGGGTTGAGCCGCAGAATTTGCACTTGGCTAATAAAAATTCTCTTACTTCACTATATTCCCAGCCCATTTTAAAGTGAAAGACATGTAACTGTATCTCATTAATTTGCACAATGCTTGTACTTAAGCTCATTCAGTAGCACAGGCAAGTAATCAACTGTTTTCCTTGTGGCTGAGCCTGCCAAGTGCCTGTAATTGCAGGTTTTGCATCCAGATCCAGCTACATCCCTGCTCTATTTATCCACTAAGAGACATTTAGATCATGTCCCTAGTACAGATACTGTAGGTGATGCTTCAGTCAAGCCAAGGTGTGAATACAGTTATTTTTTTGGAGTGACTGATTTTAGCTCTTTTGGGGATACTACCAGTGCAGGTACAGCTAAAATGCAGGGTAGTTCTAATTTTAATGTTTGGAGACCGTGTTTTCAATAGTTGCTGCACCAGCTCACACTTAAACAATATTGTACAAGGGTAACTTTGCTCTTTATTGGCCCTGATTCCCATCTCTGACAGAAAGCCCAACACAAAGGTGGGACGACCTGTCACTGCAAATTTGATTCACATTCTCCAGACAATTATTGCCAAGCACCTTTGTCTACATGTGTTGACCATCTGTACATCGCCTTTTTAACAATGCCTACTCAGGTCTGTAGTCCATTTGCAAACACGTATATCCGTGGGTTTCCCTTGCTATTGAGTTCAGTGTCCTCCTTGTATTTTTTTTAATATTTATTGCTACTTTATGCCTACATGAACTCCTGATAAATCTAACAGTATCTAGAGGGCAGAGACTTAGCACTGAGGAGGATTCTGTGCTGGCTACATGGTTGTCTGAGGGACAGCATGGACTTTTCACCTCAGCTGAAATCACATGGTTCTGCAGCCACCAACACTTGCTGCTGCAGTGAAGTGAAAACCTTTATTTAGAATAGCAGGCCCGGAGAGGCAGCTTCTACATTAACAGTCGCAGTCAGTGGTGAATCTGGCCTGGCCCCCATATCTCTCCAGGCCCACGCAGTATTCTCTCCCTCATGCCCATTCTCAGGCCACTTCTGGGATGCTTTCTCTCCTGGGGTTTGGTCCAGTCAGACACTCATGAGAATGTGAGGACAGCAGAGTGAGGTTTTCTAACAGTGATTTGGGATTGGTGGTAGTGTTTGGGTAGCTTTGGTTGGTTCAGCTTCACTTGGTTGTCATGAGAGTTGGGAGTGGTTTTGAGATACATTGTCACTTTACCCAGCATGGT
Source organism: Cricetulus griseus (assembly GCF_003668045.3). Classification (NCBI taxonomy): domain Eukaryota; kingdom Metazoa; phylum Chordata; class Mammalia; order Rodentia; family Cricetidae; genus Cricetulus; species Cricetulus griseus. The sequence goes on along the minus strand of NW_023276965.1, from coordinate 40,613 downwards.
GACTGTGGTGGTGAGAATGAGCATGCCCTCCATAGGCTCACATATTACAATACTTGGTTCCAGTTGGTGGGACTGTTTGGGAAAGACTAGAAGGGATGGCCGTGGTGAAGGAGCAGTGACACTGCTGTTGGACTATGAGGTTTCAAAAGCCCACACGATAGCAGGGTGCTGGCTCTCTCTCTCTGCATCCTGGTTGTTGTCTCAACTTGTAAGCTCGCAGCTACTGCTCCTTCACCATGCTTGCTTGCCTGCTGCCTGCTAGGACCATGCCTATCACCCTGCTACCACGATCCCTGCCGTGATGATGAGGCACAAACCTATGAAACTGAAAACAAACACCCAACACAATTTCTTTCATAAGTGGATTTGGTCATGATGTCTCCTCACAACAATAGAAAACTAAGACCATGACCTGAAACTCAGTATCCCATGCTGACCTCAAACACACAATACTCCAGACTCAGTCTCCTTTAACAGAGAGGCAGGCATGCATCAGCACGTCAGTTTATGTGAATCAATTATACTGTGTGGTTTATTCTATCTACATCTGAGAGGAAGTAGGTGTGGAGCAGAATTGCTGATGGGGAACAGTCTGCCATGGCACTTGCATAGCATTTGGGGCTGGCACACACTCATCAAGATACCAGATTCGATTCTGAGGGGAAATCCCTAAAGCCTCATTGATGCTTTATTCTAGAAGAACATCGAGGTAAGTCTTGCTAGCCTCATATGGTTATTATGAGCACAAAAGAAACTTCCAGTATGTCACCCCGATTAAGAATCATCCAAAGGAATTGAAGAAATAGATAGTACACAGAAGCATGAGGCTGAGAGCAGCGCAGTCTTTGGATAACCACGGAGAATGAACACATTGGAGCTCACTGAGAACTCTGATGGAAAAAGTGAAGAGCACAAACTAATGAACAAAAAGGAACAAGCCGCAATGGAAGAGTCAACCCAGAATTTGAACATGCCAGATACAGAAATGAAATGGCCATTTCAAAAGGAGTAGGAGTGCCATGTCACAAGTCAGAATGGAAACAACATAAGAATCAGTTGTCTGTCTCCTGTTAGAAACTGAGAAATGCTACAAACTGTAATAATTCCATACACTGCCGCTGGCTGGCCGGCCCTGTGTACTGGTTCAGATGTATTTGGAAACAGCATTCAGCAGGCCCTCTTTTACTTTAAAATCCTATCCTAGGCATCTCTACATTTTCTCCTCCTACTGAAGATCAAAAGCATGCATTGACTGTGTTGCTATATGCTGGTATCCTCAGCAATATGGAGGTTGAAGTATAAGGGTTACCAGTTCAGTACCAGCCTGGGTGAGATAAGGTGACACTCTCCACAGGAGGTACAACAAAACATACAGCTGCTTCAGATGTCAATGTTTTTGGTCTCAGAAGCCATGACTTCATGGACAATCGTTTTGTAGCAAGCTTTTCTCCTGCTCTACTACATGCTAGGCCAGGGCTTCCTCAAGGTTAGAACCATGGAGACTTCCTCAGGCATCTTCCCTTTTTCAAGACTCAAAGTAGGTATGGCTCTTCTGCCAGATGTGGTTAGTGAAGATTTTCTCCCATTCTATATGATGGATTCAGAGGATTAACTGCTCTCTTTGCTAGAGGGCTCATTTGCTAAACAAGCACAGGTCTTTCAGAAACCCCTTGTCTGTGATGACATCTGAGTCTAGCATTATCAGACTTTCAGGTCTTACATTAAGGCTAGTCATTCTCTTGCCATGGATTTCTCCTCAGAGAGAGGTGGAGATCTACGTCCATTCTTCTGCACTTGGAGTGTAGGATTTTAAGTGAATCAAGTCACACAGACAAATCTTGCATGTTTTCTAACACTTGAGGAGCCAAAGTTTTATATAGATACATAAAATCATGGATGGTGAATAACATCACAGTCAAAGTGAAACAGTCTAGAAAGGACTGAGGGGCTTGCCATAACTGGGAAAAGAACCGAAGGGAGAGTAAGGGCTTGTGTGGGGGAAGGGTTCTTCCTCATATACTTGCATGGCACTGTCTGCATGAAACTCAGTCCTATGTAAAAGGAACAAACAGAAGTTATAAAACAAAATTATAATAGCATTGTTGGATACATCAATGAGAAAAAGATTTTCACCTAAAGACTTCAGGGTCTTTGTGAGACAGTCCCTGCCTTGGTGTTTCCCTCTGGAGCCTATTGTCTCCCACCAATTCATGTAAGAGAAACCGGGAGTTTGGTTACAGATACTTAGTGGACATGGGGCTTTGGTCTTGGAGAGCTTATGGGCCATTTCAGAGACCAGAAAGAGCCTCCATGTCTCTTTTGTGGAATCATGAGCATGAGGGAAGAGCTGGAAACTGAAGTTGTAATGACACGTGTGTTTGCCTCTTAGTAAACGTGACGTTAACAATGCAAAGCTCGCCCTTTCCCTAATATAATACCACCCTTACATAATCATCACTAGAGGATTCTAAACGTAGGGAACACCACTTTGAAAAAGTCATTTAGTCATTGACCTTGGCGTATTGTGCTGGGTATAAAGTCTTGATTAGAATGGCTTTGGGAGGAGGAAAGGGCAGGAAACAGATATACAAGTCAGTGACGCATCCCAAGATTCAAAAAGATGAGGGAAATGTATCAAGTGCTTGGCCAGCAAGTACTTATCTGCAGAAGGGGCAGTGGAAAACTGGGCCAGGGACAGGGATGGGATATCACAGAGGGGACAGTTCCTTAGCCTTCACAAGAACAATGAGATCAAGGAGTTTGCCTTTCTCTGACACTAACTCCTTTCATACCCCAAATGTACATCGCACTCCTGGAAGAATCTGAATGCCTCTGTACCCTGCTGTGGCTCAGACTGGACCTTTCTCTATGAGGACAACTGTCCTATTGGAGATCCTCCTGTGCAATGGAAAGGGTGGGGTCCTAGCTTTGTAGTGTGGGTGGCTGGATCTTCTTTCCTTCTCCATGCTAATCAAACTCAAGAACTTTTCGAGTCTGTTCTCTCTCCAATGAGATTGAACGCTTCCCACAAAAGGCCAGTGACCCAGTTCTCTGTACATCACTGCTGTTATCAAATATATATAGATCAGGGAGGGCTGTGGTGGCCCATACCAGTAGGATATGTTGAAGTCCCTGAGTCTGGGGGATCACAAATGTAACGCTGGCCCCACTCTTATCCACATAAACTCCCAGTTAACACATGGGGAAAGTCAGCAGATGTCACAAGAGGCCATGAAGGTTTTCCTGAAGAGGGCTAGCTCTGCACAAAACATGGTGCTTTCTATTTAACAGTCTAGTCCCCTCCATCTCCCTCTTCACATGAATCCCTCTCCCCATCTTTGTTTCAAGACAAGGCCTGTAGCCCGGGCTGCCATATACATCGCTACCATGTTCTTGAGCTTCTGAAACTCCTGCCGGCACATTAGGACTCCTGGGATTATACATATTTGTGACCACAAGCTCTGCCTCCCTCACAGCAGCAAGCCAAGCTGTCCTCATTCCTGTCCCAAGAAGATACCAAAACATAGCCCATGAGTCCCTTCCCCGGGGTGCTCAAGGACCACTTGCCCCTCTGTTTCCCTGAACAACAGAGATGCTCAGAAACTCAGAGACCAATAGTGCCACAGACATGACTCACAGTTGGTGACCAAGTTGTGACTGCTGCTGCCTTCCCACTGCTAAGCACACTTCAGTGGTTGGCTTTATAATATCTGCTGTACCTCCTTGGTAAATGGTTTGTGTGTTTTGGTAAAGGTGGCAGTAAGTGACTCTGAGACACAAAGAATAGCATAGCACTGTTTTCAAGTATTTCATTGAGAGTGGTTGTCTCTATCAGGGACTGAGTGACAACTGTAGTGCTGAACGAGAGGGCTGTGGGTTAAAGGTTGTTGAGACGGAACATACAGAATCTTAACATCCCAGAAATCACATGTAGGGCTTAGAGGGGAGTGATGACTTTTATTCTGACAACAACAAATAACCCCTCCCAACACAGTTTAACCGCTACAAGGCATCCTCCATGACCTCCGGTTGTTTAGGGCACAATGGCTCACCCTGTCTGCTCTGACTTTGGGGAGAATTCAATCATAAAATTACAGTAGAGCATGATCCCTGTCTGTGTCCAGGTGCTGGAAAAATGCACAGCATCCGCACTACTGGCACAAAACTGGTTGGATCTTGGCTCAGGCTGTGATTAGGGATTCCGGCTCCCTAGGTACTGGGAATCATGCCAAAGGAAATTGTTGGGCTCATGGAACTGCCTTCAGTTCAACATTCTCCTCACTGTGATGCCTTAGGCTCTGGAATGAAGTGTGCAGAGGCCACTGGAGCTCCACTTGGTCTTATGCTTTCCATTTTTAGAATATTTTCCACTGTGACACCAGAAATCCTCAGAAAACCACAGAGAATAACATGGGAGCCCCACAGCTTACCTAATTCTAGATTGCTGAAAGCGCTTCTGCTTTCCCCGGAATTGTCACTAAGTACGGGTTCGGCATTCAGTGTTCTCCAATCTATATTCAATGTCTTCCTTCCTTGAGAAGGTCCGTAACCACCTGTCCTACTGCATATTCCAAGTAAGTGTAGCAACATGTGTGGTTAGCACATTTGTAGAACAGCCCTCAGTGACACCCTCCTTTCGGGAACCCGTGTCCCTAAAAATGGGCCCAACCCAATGGCATGCACCTAGCCAACAGAATTTGGAAAATATGTCATTTCTACCCAAGGGCAGTCTATTCTGCAGGCAAACTCCCTCCCTCCAGCACTAACTACACATATTCCTGTTGAGATGGGCAGCTGGCAAGGAACTGGTGGCAGTAATATATCTGACAGAGAGAAATAGGCTGAGGCCCTCGTGCTGCAACCATTAGGAACTGGATCATGCCAACAACTGGCTCACCTTCAGTCAAGCCTATGATATAGAGACCACAGTCCCCAGGTGTCTGACACCTTGAGTGCAACTCAACTAGGTGTCAGAAAGGCTGAGATGTGGAGGACCCAGACAAGTCATGCAGAACCCATGGTCCATCAAACTCTGGGAGGAAAACACTATATTCTGTTAACCTGGTATATCCAGTGTGATTTGCTACATATCAGTCACCAACATTAAAGACACCGGGATCACCTGGGGGCTGGGACTTGGGTGATAGAATGCCTGAGATGGACTCGGAGAGTTTCATGTTACCCAGGAGGCACAGGGTGCTCATGCCTTTCAGTCAGACTCAGGTTCAAGTCCCAAGTCTAGTGTGAGTCACCTGTGTGACTTTGAACAAATCTCTTGATGCCCCTGGCTTGAGTCAGTCCTTTGACAAACTCAACTGTCATTGCCCTTGCAAGAGTGATCAGAGTACACACCTATTTAAGGGGCTAATTATTCTAGGCAGTTACTAAAATAGGAAGGTGACCTGGTACCCACCATCCACCTCTCAGAAGCTCTCCCACTGTCTCGGGAGGCTTCTGGTGCAGAAAAGGAAACTGCAGGCAAAGGATCTATCCAGAAGGGAGCACAGAAGCCTTTGTTCTCCTAGAAGGGGGAAGATCAGACAGGATACATTTCTAAACAATTCTACTATGAGGAAGAGAATGGGAGCCTGGTCGTGACACAGAATGAGACCATATGGCTTGGACAGAGGGCCAGACGTGTTGCTTCTGAAGCCTCCAGGCCTCTCGACTCTCCTGTATTCTCCCTCTCATACTCCTGAAATCTCTATGCCCTCCTTGACTTCTTGTCTCAGGGGCCTGACCCCAAAATTCTGCCTCTTGTCATGCATTTCATATGAGCTGGGAACTCCCATCATTCTTTCTGCAGCCAGGCTGATGAACAGGCTAAGTAGTATCAATGTCTTTGTTATATGGATCCTTCAGGCTCCCCCAGAGCCAGGGATATTACCTGGGCACTGCCATTTGGGTAACCACTCAGATGGGCACTACTTTGTCCTTTCCATCATGACCTAGAGATGGTTCATTAAGAAAGCCCAACATATACTTGGCGGGATACATTGCTAAGCAGCCTTGTGGAGGCTTCTCTACCCATCAGGCATTTCCAAATGAAATGTAGTAGTCTTTGCCTCACTCCACACACGTTCCATCTATCCTGCAGCCTCGGGATTATCCACGGTGCTCTTTCCTTTACCTGCTCTCAACAGAGATCCTCCAATTCTCCCCCCACTTGGGGCCTTTGCGCTTAATACTTCCCTCTGGACCCACCATTCCCCTACAAGGGTTTCACTTGCTTTCTGGGTCTTTGATGCTCAAAACTAACTGCTGGCCAAAGATCTTCCCAGTACACAGCACAAAAGCAATTGTTCTCCCGGATGGGGAGCAGATCAGTGTGGATACTTTGTTGAGGAATTCTGGCCAGGATGTAGGAGCCTTATCAAAGCAGAATGAGGCCATGATGCTGATGCAGAGGACAAATTGTTTCTCTATCTCCCCTGGAAGCCTCCCTTCTTCCCTCCTATGCCCTTCCTGCGTGCCCTCCCCTTCCTCCCCAATCTCCCTTCTACTCCCTTCTCTCTTCCCAGAGCACTCCAGATTTGAGAATCTTCTCCGATTCTACTGAGCTTGTGAGGCCACGCAAACGAACACGTGCACACTGGCTCACAATGTACTCTTCTCCAACATAGCTGCTGCACACGGAACTGCAACCTCTGGTGGGGACACTGCCATAATTGCCCGCATTCAGACTGCAGTGGAGAGAAGAGCTTTGCCTTGCTGATTGAGGAACAAGCAGTCCCTATTTTGGGGCACCTTAAACTGACCCAGTGAGGTGATAATCATGCATCCAGTAAACTCTTCAGCTCCTAGATTCTGCTCTGGAACAATGGTGCACATTCTCCCTTTTATTGTCCCCAACAGGAAGCACATGAAAAGTTGAGAATTGTAAAGACCTAGGACAAGGCCCTTACATATGGACATAAAGAAGGCTGGCACATTGTATGTTAGGAACACCATGCAATGGTGCATAGCTTTCTATTCACCTGTTTTTCAAGGAAAATGATAAAAACCAAATGTGTTACAGTCTGTGCAATATGGGCCTACTTTTATGACAAGAAAAGAGAACTCTGTGTATCCATGGGGCACATGGATATATGTAAATACCTATTTGCAGAATTCTTCAAGGCACACACCCACTGACAGTAAGAGGGCTAGTGACAGTGGAAGGTATATGGAGGGGCTATTCTTCAATCTGACACTGTTCCTACACTCATTGGTGAGACTATACACAAGGATGATGGACATAAGCAATCAAGATTTCAAACAGGAGACATTGCTGTGAGTCCTAAAAAATAGACCCAGTACAGTTGTGCCGATCATAGGCTGCCCACCCTGTAAGAACTCAGGAAGCTCCTCTCTAGCCATAAAGCTGTAGTGGGATCCACCTATGCAGTAATGCTTCCCACAAATTATTACCTGTGATTTATCCAGATGTGCTCAGGGCTGACAGGATCCTGCTGACCTCTCTTCTGTGTAACAGACACTCCAAATAAAAGTTTCAACATTCTTTCTCTTCCCTGTGCCCTTCTCCATGTCCACATCTGATAAAGCCGAAGCTGCCATGAAAAACACTTTCTTCCTCTCATGTGTCATGTTTCCATTCAGGGAAATTTCATATATAAAGTAAGCACTTCTGTTTATGAAGCAATCCCACAATGGGAGACTCTATTGGACATGACCCATGCCCTCCCACCCACTTATGCCCCCTGAAGAACTATGTAACCCTTCAAAATGGGTGTGTGGATACATCTTTTGTTTTTCAAAAGGTTTCAAATGAAAAGTAAACACCCATGCTGGTCAGGATTATCATCCTCATCCTGCACTGGTTTCTCAAGGAGTAAGCTGCCTGGTTATTCATACAAACCCCAGACTCATTTTTTCAGAGAGAACCAAAGATGGGTGTATTATCCTGCTTCATAGACAGCCATAAGAAAATACCAGAGACAAGATGCTTAGAACAACAGAAATTTATTTTTCTCATGGTCCTGCAGACTGGTCAGCCCAAGATCAAAGTGTTTCCCAGCTTGGTTTCTGCCGAGAGTTTCATGCTGGAAAGTACATGTGGTCACATGACATCTCCATCAGTCATCCGTGCATGCCTAGTGCAAGTCCTCTGGTGTCTCTTCACATGAGGACATCCTCTTAAGTCAGCTTCCCACCTAGAACTAACTTCCTCATTAATTCCACACTAAAGGCTCCAAACCCAGCCACTCTGGGGTAGGACTTCCACAACAAAACAATTGTGAGAGGGCTTATTCAGTCCAAGGCAGACAGAAAACTGTCCTGTGGCTGACACTGACCTGCTCTTCTGATCTATACTGTCAAATGACGGATACATGTATATTGCCTTGAGACAGTGTCAGATACTGTTGCCCCTCGTCCTGCCTAAGCAGCTAACTGCCACATTCCATTGCTGGTAAGAGAGAAGACGTGCAGCTCTACCCACAAGACTCAGTCCCTCAAGCATCACTGCAGATGTCAAAACCTCCCAGCCAGAGACCCTGGGCACATCCTAAAGCCACTGACAGGACACAATCTTGGCAAGGGCCTTTAGCTTAGGACTGGGGACCCTCATTCAGAAGCTGCATCATAAAGGGTTCAGTGGCTCTGCCTGAGACAGATCCAATGTCTCCTTCTGCCCCCAGGTGGTAGCTCAGGATAGCAACAAGTGCAGGCAAAGGAAACCAGGAGTTCTTTTATGGCTGCAGGCCCCAAAGTGGGCCTTCTCTTAGTTAGCATAGAGGTCTTTGCAGGAGTTTGGAAGAAGCCCCAACTTATAAGTTCACTTTCCTTAAAGAAATACGGATGCTGTGAAAAAGACACACAGTTGTGAGGCCTTTGTCTCTATTCCTCACCAATGAGGTCAGCGAATTAAGCCCAGGTTTTTGTTTACATTGAAACAAAACAGAGGGATCCCATACTGTATTCACACAGCTAGGCATACCTAGAAATGAGAAGCATCGATCCCTTCACTCTTTTTGTGGTTTACATGCCACTACCTCCAAGTTTCTATGGAGCACTGAGAGGAAACCCCTTTGAGTGCATGGGAAGGGCAAGGAGACAGTGAAGAAAAAAAAACCCGTTCATTTCTGGTGTGTAGGTGGTGTGTGATGGTTCTGAGCTTTGAGAAAATGTACCTGGCAATTCCTAAAATTCTACTGGGGTGCTTGGCTACATCATGGAAGTGTGTGCACACAAAAACTGTAAGCTCTTTTACCTCGGATATGCACAGGGACCACTGACAGCCTACTCTTTAGGGCACAGCACACCTGTGCCACACTTGCTTATACATCTCCAGGGCTGCTAATCATCACCCCAGGGACCAGAGATGGCCTGTCTGGAGAGAAAGACTTTGTCTGGCAAATTTCCCTCCACGGCAACCCCACCTCCTGTTCCTTCCTATACTGTCTCTCCCACCCTGGGTCCACCTAGAACTCTGGAGGGATGCCCGTGGAGATGTAAAACAGAGGTGATGGCTGAAGTCCGACAGTATCTTTACACAGCATATGGATTCAAAGGCCTGACAGACCATTCTCCATTGGCCTCCACACTTTGAAGCTACAAAGGCAATTCAGTCGCCATTCTTTCCTCACAAACGCCACATCTTCGTCATAAGCATCACTTATGATTTCACCTACAAGCTTCACAAGTCAGTGTGTGAAAACCAATGAAGACTTAATATGATGAGAGTGTCTGCTTGAAGCAGAGTATAAAACACTCTGGCTTGAGTGATACGGAAGCATTTTGCAGGACTTAGGAGAGAACATAAGACAAGAAACCACACCAATGCACTTGCACGAAAAGAGCCCACTGAAGGAAAAGGAACAAATACCACCACCCCAAATGAGATATGGGTAAAATATCAGCATGTTTTGTTGTCAAGGTGAAACATGGCTTGAGCCTGAGGAGGAGACAGAGGGAAGACAAAGAACAGAGAGAGCCAGAGAGAAGAAAATAGATTGAGGAGGAAGACAAGGAAGAGAGGCACAAGGACCAGAGAAAGAGACCCTGGGAATGGAAGGGAAGTAGGAGATTAGACATGGGGAGTGAGAGATACCGGAGGAAGGGAGAAGTCACGTATCAGCAATGTATCCACTGGCTGGACTGGATGTCCTGGACCAAAGTAGGGAGGAACCATGTGCAGGGGCGGAGTGCGCAGGCGCTGTGAGGGACGTGCCTAGTTTATACGCTCAGGCAAGCGGGCAGCTCCGCAGATCTCCGCAGAGAAGTCCTAGGAGTCATCGGGGCCAGAGCACACCCTCCTGGAAGATGATCTTCCTTCCGTTCTTCCCACCTCCTGGGCAGGTGAGTCATTTCCATGAGGTCTGGAACGGCCTCCAGGGGCTGAGGTTTGGTCAGGGCAGGTCTCCCCACTTCTCCATCCTCGGCACCTCAACCAGCAGTGCAGATGCACATCACAGTAGCCGAATGGGGTCATGGACAGCAGCCATGAGGGGACTGCAAAGATGATGCCTCAACTCTCTTTTTCAGACCCCGGGAAACCTGCAATACTCCCAGAGAGTTGTTGTCTTTGCTCACACCATGGAGAACTCGTCCAATGGCCCGAGAGGCACCAGGGCTGCTGCTCCTAGAAGGACCTGGAAGGGCTGGTTCCAGAGAGCCCTGGCACGTGTGTCCAAGTTCTTCAGGTGAGGGCTCCGAGACAGCCTGTCTCTCTTACCACCCACAGCAAGCCAGGCTGCCCCTTGCTCTCCCCCAGAGAGCACCCAGCCCTCCCCTACATTCCCACAGGGCTTCTGAGTGTCCACCTGTCTCTCTGTTTCCTTCTCAGGAGAGGGCGCCGGGCAGGCCGAGGCTGAACCCACGGGAGTCTGAGACAAGGGGCCATGACAGTGAGCAAGACCTTCTGCTGCACAGGCCCCTGCTCTCCTGAGAATCTTGTTCAATGAGGTTGAAATAAATGCCAGCGTGCTTTACAGTGTTTTGGGTTCGTGGTATTTCCTTCACTTTCATACTGACACCCACCTCAGATGAGAGATGATATGGATGTCAGACTTGGTGGTCTGGGGGTGCTGGTGGGAAGGGCAGGAACTAATGTCTTCTTAGTCCCACTGAGCCATCCACTAACCTCCTTGAGGTGATGGTGCTAGCTGCTTGGTTGTGATGTTGGAGTCCTTGTTCAATGTGCAGTGATTTCCCACAGCTCTCAGCTCTGACCCCAAGGTGCATTTGCATGCACCAAAAAATCCCCGAGGTGAGAATAGCATGTCTGCTCCCTTTCATTGTAAACGATCCTCATATGGAGAAACCCTTGGCCTCCTTTATGAATGGGTAGTGGAGGAGTAGATGGGGGAGGGTTACAAGGAGGAGGGTGCATGAGTGGGGACAAGTCGCTTGTAGGAAGACTCTCTGGATCCTACAATACGGATTTAGACTTCCGTGCTCATGAACAGTTCTAAGAACTGCTCATCACCACTGCTCATCAAAACAGACACCCTCAAAGGACAACCATCTTTCTCACTACATATGGTTCTTCTTCCTGTGTGGGCCTTTCTTGCCTTTCCTTGTAGTCCTCTAAAGGTAATGAAACATAGTTTCCTCGGGATAAGGTTCCAATGGAAGATGTAGCCCAGCTGAACCATTAATCTAACCATTAATCTAATGGAGGAGACCACATTAGAAATGGCCATGGCTGAGCTGGAGATATGGCTCAGAGGTTGACGTCCTGCTGCCATTGTAGAGGACTGGGTTTGCTTCCCACCACCCACAACATGGCTCACAACTGAGTATAACTCCAGTTCCAAAAGATCTAGCAGATACACTCTTGTGACCTCTGTGGGCACCAGGCACCCAAACGGTGCACAGATGTGTGTCAAAGGGGCATGCAATCGAAATAAGATAATTAAAAACAAAAAAATTTAACACCAGTTATCAGAGACCAGGGCAACAACATACTGGGCCTCAGAAACCAAAGGGAAGTTGACATTATAGGAGACCCTTAAAAGACTTTCTGTCTAAATGGGGATCCAGATCTGTCAGAAATGGGGGAAGCTATTGTCTCCATGTATTTGGGGGAGAGCAGCACTCTGGGGGAGCCCCTGTTTCTGTAGCTCACCCTTTTGCATCTAGGTAGAAATAAGTCTTGATATATCTGTTGGGTTCTGCACGAATATGGTTCCTGCACCTCTTTCGGAAAAAGAAAAGGTAATTTAGCTGGGATGATATTGGCATTTGGAGACAGAGAACATTTGAAGATATAAGCAAGACAGTGGACCACAGCCTTAGTACTTTTAATGGGACATAGAGCTTGCTGAGGTACCTATTAGGACTGTGGACTATAGACAACAAATCCTCCTTGGCTATTTTTGAGAAAATGAATGATAAGAACTGCAAAAAAATACACTAACATGCAGCCTTTACCACTGACAATGCACTGTGGGCTGCAAACAGAAAATGAAATATTTTGGCATCCCAAGGAAAGGGTTTTGACTGGCAGACACATATTCGGTCCAAGGATCGCTATTCCAGAGAAAAATAGAGCATTCCCACAACACCCACTCCTCCAGGTCACCTCAGATTCCCATCTTATTGTCAACCCCACCCCACCGGCATATAACTCTCCTTGTTTTCTTCAGAGAAATGAAAGAATGAGGGGTTTAGATGCAGTGCTCACTGAACACCATACACCCCAGGGGAGTCCCCAAAAGTGCTGTTTCCAGATCCCATGAGATGTGTCTAGAGAACAAGAGGTTTCCAAGGTGCACCAGCACATACATGAAATGTGACCAGCAGCCTGTAAGAGCCGAAGGTACTCACAGGCCAGCCAGTATGCTACTGATATCCACTGGAAGCTATCTAAGTTAGCAGAGGAAATGTAGGCCCTTCAAATGCCACGCTGTATATACAGGCCACCAACATTGGCTACAGCTGCCCTTTCAGCAGATCCTCTGGAGACATAGACAAATCTGTAGCCTGACTAAATTGGATTGGGGCCTCACTCTGGCCACCAAGGCTTCTCTGCTAAGACAAACTTCTCTCTCACTTCTGTCAACAGTGTACCACAACACCTACAGAACCCTTCACAGCTGCTCACACACAGGCCTTTGTTCTTTTCAAATTATGGAAGCTCACTCTAATCCTACCACTGCCCTCACAGCACACTGAGCTCTGGCTCTCCCAGGCTTCAGCACACAATTTCTGTTCTGTGTCCTTGCCTCGGGGGACCATCTCTTGCTCCTCTCTTGCCACTCCTTACAAATGATGGATTAAGGACCCAGAGTGGGCATAGGTGTCAGAGCCCAAAGCACGACCACAGCTGCTGCTGGTGGCCTTCCCTCTGGCAAATCTCAGAGCCAAGAGTGTCTAGCGCCAGGCTTTTCTAATCCCTCTCCTCTCTCAGGTCCACCTAGAGGTTGTGTCTCCTGCACACGTGGTCTTGCTCTCTCACCATCACTCCAGTATCCTCTAGTTCTCGCCTTGCAGCTCCATGGAAGCATGGAGCCTCCAGGTACCTATCCACAACATCCCAACAGGGGGGCATCTACAGTTTTTACATCTCTAGTGCCCCATCTCTTGGGTGGTGATACCTGGCAGCGATGAAGCCTGCTGCCTCTCAAATACTTCCCTCCCCCGGATCCATGCCTCTCCCCTGGGCTCCCTGACCACCTGGTTTATATGACCACCCCAGTTGTACCTGACTGCCACATCTACCTCAGCTTTTTACGCCCCAACTAGACTCTCAGAGGTGGGGCAGGGCCCGAGTCTGGTGTGTCCTTGGATCTCCAGTGCCCGGCACAGTGCCTCACATAAGGGAAATGGTCACTAGACACAGGTTAAATGAATGAGTCCATGAGCAAGGTGTCTAATTCAATTTTATTTCCCCTACATTCCAGAGCTAAGGTGAATACAAGTTAACATCAGCTGTCTTGGCTGGGTGTCAGATTTTGGCCATATTGGTGTTTTACTTCTTACTATCTGGAGGGAGAATCACTGTGCCATACATTCCTTCACCATCTCAAAGAACTACTGACTCTAGTATGTTTCAGACATGAGATGACAGTGTCACAATTGTTTTATGTCCACGACCAAATCTCTCCTAAATAAGGAACAATGAAACACTGGATGTATGCCAAGCGTAAACGTCGGTGCTCATACTTATTCATCTGTCTATAAAAGCAAGGGTTTGGGAAATATTTTAGTATGCCTTTACTTCCACTCTGATTTGACGCTGTACTTATCGAGTCGCTTTTGATTTACTTAATGGTTCCGGGATGGAAGCCACAGCCTTACCCGTGTGAGGAAAGTCTTCTAACACTCAGCCACATCCTCAGCCTTCATCACTTAGTTCTCATCCCTTGATGCCTCCCAACCATTTTTTAACGGGAAAGAGGGCAGCTACAAAGCAAGCACGACTTTGCAATGTGCAGACCAGGCGCTAAGTCAGCACGAAGCACAGAGAACTGGAGCACAATGTTCTGTATCCTTCCTGACCCTGCTCTAGCCCTGCGTTCTTCATACATCAGAGCACCAGGGCCTAGTACTCCAGCGCCCCTTTGACTACCCACAACAAAAGCAAGGAAACCTCCTTGGCCTCAGCCATCCCCAGTGGCAGCAGTAGCCCTGACTCTGGCCTGAGATTGTGACTGGCACCGGCACCGGCACTGTCCCCGGTACTGACCATCACTCCGGCATGGCTCTAGCCCTGGCCCTGGCACTTGCATTGGCACTGGCGCTGATGCTTGCTTCAGCCATGGCAAGGGCCCTGGAACTGGAACTCGCACTAACACTCGCACTTGTCACATCATCACCAGCAGCTGCTTCTCGGCCACCGCACAGCACCAGGTATTTCCTCCTCTTCTTTCAAGGCCTCATTTACTGCCACAGCCAAGGCTCGGGGCTGGGTGTCATTCACTTGGGCCACAAACTCCAGGACTTCCATCTGTCTTGTTTCCTTTGAGGGCCCCACAAGAATATCGAGAGCACGGGACTGCTGGCGGACACCTACTCGTGCACCAGATACTTGTGCTGCTCACAAGCACTGGTGATGCGCTTTAGTGACGGCTCCCCAAGGATGGGAATGGGTTTTTTTTGTTTTTTTTTTGTTTGTTTGTTTGTTTTTTTTTGGCGAACATACCTCCAACACCCTCCACACCTCCCTGCACACCTCCTCTGGGACACAGCTGGCCCGCACGAAGATCGAGTCCGGGGTACTCAGCAGAAAGCCCAGTCTTTGGAGTGCTTGCCCTGGTCGCCTGTCAGGCCCCAAAGGCAGGGCAGGATGGAATTTTTTTTTTCCTGTTGGGACATAGGAGTGCTGTGGAGGACCAAGTTCCTTCACCTAGACCCAAAGACTAACTCGGGGAGGTCAGAGGCTCTCTTGAAAATCTCGGGGAAGAAGCTCCTGCACCTTTAGGATGACACACTTCAGCATGTCTGCCCTTTTGCTCCACACAGTCTTCGCGTTCTTAGCCAGCAGGTACTGCGCCAGCAGCTCAGCTACTTTCTAGCTCCCAGGGCCTCTGGGCATGCGCGCCAGGGGTGCTGGGGCCCGCGGGGTGCTCGGCGGGGGATCCCCTAGGGGCTTGTGGGGTCCACAAAGGAGCTTGCAGAAGCACCTGGGCGAGGGGGGGGGCTACGTGCCTCAGAAGAAGTGCTCTCGGGGCTCCGGGGAGCACTTAGCTTCCCCGCTGCAGGCGCCCCCGCGGGCTTTCCTGGGCAAGGAGGAGAGAAGAAGGAGGCCAGGGGGCCTCTGAGACCCGCAGGCCCTGGGTGCCTCCTCTACCGCGGACGTTCTCACCTGCGGCTTTGGCTGGCCCAGGAAGCAGGAACTCGGGGAGGAGATGCGCGTCCTCGGGCATTCGGCGGCCGGCCCGAGCGCTGGCTGCGAGGCCGCCAGGAGCGTGACGACGTCGCCGCGGACGCTGCGGGGGCCGCCGAGGACACCCGCAGCCCCTGGGTCTGGAGTCCCAGGCCGCGGCGGCCCTCACACCCCGAGGACCAGGAAGCGGGCAGGGGAGGGGGCGCAGCCTCCGCTGCCTGGCTCTGCTGTGGGAACGCGCTGGCGCCGTCTCGCAGCGCCTCTGCCGGCCGGGGACGGTACTGCAGCCGCGGCCGGAAGGATGAGGGGGCCCCTCTCCTAGAGGTGGGGGCCACTGATGCCAGCCTTACAGGACACCAGAAGCCTCAGGAATGCACTCAAAGCAAACCTTCCTCCTCATTGGCTGTTACCGCCAAGAATCAGGTCAATTGACATCATCTGTGTCTCCCTGGCCCTGCCCCTTGAGGAGGAGGCTCCCTAGGGGAGAGGTGCCTCTGCCCCTGAGGGGAGGCCTTTCTCCAGCAACAGGCCCTCCTGCTTCCCCTAGACATCCTCCACTCGGGAGGGCGGGGTGGTAACATGCCCTTTTCTCATGTTACTTCTCCGCTAGACAGTGCAGAGGGGCATTAAGTGTAATCTAACTAGCCAGAGTTCCTGGCATCTTTGTTTACTTAGTTCTCTGCCTTCCACCTCACTGGGCCTGGCTGTTCCCCGCAAAGTACTTTCCTTCCTCATGCCTCTCATCTGACATTCAGGGACCCTCAATAAACCTGGGGCTAGGAGAGCAACACCTGGGGAGCCCACAAGGAGCCAGGAGAGGGCTCCACCCCAGCAAGTGCCTCTTTTTCTTGCATTGTGTCCAACAGGTGAGAATTCCATTTTCAGCCTGCCCTTTCTCCACAGTAAGCAACGTGCCTCTTTGCCTTAACGTCTATGGCCGGCACTGGATCCCAATGCAATGGTCCCTGGATTTCCACCTGATTTTGATGCTTCTGTCTTTCAAATTTCTCCCATTGCTGGCATTTTATTGTTGCTCCTCCTGTAATGCAGACTTGAACATAATTTTTATATTCTGAGTGAAATAGTTTCCCCTCATCATTCTGTTCTCAAATCTTTGAAAAATTATGTTCTCTGTATGAACACCATGCTCAAAATTTGTCCGTATGAAGACGTAGTTGGCTTGATTTGCACTAGAATTGCCTGGTATGAAGAGCTCAGTACCAATGACGGGTGACATCTGGAAAATGTGTAGGGTTCTCAAACACAAAAATGTATTTTCTCCTATTGATTCTGGAGTACTTCAGTTATCTTTATTCCATGCCTTCTATACATATGGCATATTTCCCACAGTTGAAAATGTTCCTTTTTTAAAAAACTGTTGCTCTGAGTTGGATATTTCCCCACTGTTTGTTCTAATTATTTTGACATGTCAGAAGCCCAGTTGTCTCATGCATTTGATCGATCTGCTATAAAGCCATCTGAACAACAACTGTCCTTAATTGGAATTAGCTTTCAGTGGGCATTTGTTGTATGCTGTGGTTCTGGTACCCGATTTCCTCTTTCTTAACACCCTGACTAGGACTATAGTATTTGTCAGCTAATGTTCCTTCTACTAAATTCCTGTTGTTCTTAATGGGGCAGACTCTAGTGCCTTTGAACTAAACCAGTATGTTGTGGGTTTCCATTGAGCTCCTTATCTATCTATTGTTTGTCCAGGTCCAATTCACTTTTCCTTTGTCCTGCCTTGTGGCAGAAGAGCTCATAACTGTTACCCTTTCTCCTGTGCCAGCTGAGTGAGTGCTAGGTGTTTTAGGTGTCAAACACTGGAGGGACCTGCAAGTCCCAGCAGGAAACTGCTTTACTTCCATCCCAGCATCCAGGTCATGGTGTTCACTGCTGGAGGTCACAGCCAGCACAGACAAACTCCAGCTGCCCCTCAGGCCTGCTCTCCATACCATGGTTGCCAGTCTTAGTTAGGGCTTCTATTCCTGTGATGAGACCATACATAGCCAAGGCAACTCCTGAAAAGGAAAATACTTAATTGAGGCTGGCTTACATTTCCAGAGGTTTTGTCCATTATCATCAAGACAGGACATGGCAGCATGCAGGCAGACTTGGTGCTCCAAGAAGGAACTGAGAGTTCTACATCGGGACCCACAGGCAACA
This sequence comes from Cricetulus griseus, assembly GCF_003668045.3. Lineage (NCBI taxonomy): Eukaryota > Metazoa > Chordata > Mammalia > Rodentia > Cricetidae > Cricetulus > Cricetulus griseus. The sequence goes on along the minus strand of NW_023276965.1, from coordinate 22,675 downwards.
GAAGGATGCTGCATCACTGGATGTAGCTTCAGCATATCACACCTGAAAGCCTGCCCCCACAGTGGCACACTTCTTCCTCTAAGGCCACTCCTCCCCGCAAGCCCACACCTCCTAAAGGGAGTCATTCCCTTTAGGCCAAGAATTCAATTCATACACATGAGTCTATGGGGGCCATACCTATTCAAACCACCACCCCACCCCTGGAGAGCTCACCCCCGCTATGGACCATCACATCTTCCAACTCTGCAATGGAGGTCTCTTCTACAGAGCCACACAGACCCTTGTCTCTCACAAGTTTCTCCATGCCTGGAAGAAAAGATCTTTTCCCATCCATGCTGCCTCCAAGATGTCTCATGGCAGCCATGGAAGGAGGGAGGGTGCCTTCTCTTACTTCCTCAACCCCTGTCCATTCTCATCCCGCAGCTGGTAACTGCTCTTTTACACTCACAACTTTTGAACTCTTAAAAGTGCTCTTTCACTCTTTCGATGGCTCAGGCAATCTTATACTTGGTGTTCTCAGTCCAAGTGACAGCATCGTCTCTGCTTCCAGATTGGACCCTCTCCCACAAGATAGTCATCAACAGAGAAATTTTCCATTAAACCAAACCCTGTAGAATTTTATTTGGACATGCATTTTAAATTCCACTGGAAGGTGTTTCATTATCAATGATTCACATCGTTTCTCTCTTTGGGTGGCTCTTAACTGTTAAAAACAAGAAAGAAAAGAAAAAGAAAGAAAGCCTTGGGAACATGCTGGAAACTCTGTCTGCGCTCTCTCATTAAAATTCTGCCAGCAGTACACTGTCTTCTCTGCATTGGCCACTAAACACAGGCAGTTGGACACTTGACAGGTTCCACCTGTGTTTTGGACTGGAACCCTGCTGCCCCCCCACTGTGAAACTTGTGCCAGCTTTTTCTGATCCCTCACCCATGACAAAGCCAACCATCACCCCCAGAAAGATGTCTGCCACTTACCTCTGTCCACAGTCAGATTACATTGGGTTCTGCAGTCCAAGAAAAGGCAAAAGCCCAAGGCCAAAACACTTGCCACTGGGAAGAGGCACCACCATACAAGGGCCCAGCCTGCCAGCAGCCTGATGTTAGGTATACGCATTGGAAATAGATGGAGTCCCAGGTCTGTCTTGCTCTCTGCATGACTCTATGTGCTGTGACTGACGCTTAGCCACTACAACCCTACATCATTTTCACACACTGCTCATGTTGGCCTGCTGTGCAAATTAAAGCAATTAGGGATGGCAACAACAACATGTCAATATCCTCTCCTCGGTCAGGAATTCAAAGTGGTGATATTTATTTCTTAAGTGGTCAGATCCAGTGAGGAATATTTGTGGAAATGCAGAGACAGATGTGACCTAACATACTGTCCAGGACAATTAAATGATTGGCCATCAAGTGTGGTAAAAACCTGGAAATGAGTTCCCAATATTCACTGACATTTTCAGTGTGGACTCACTTGCCAAAGGTGTTCACTTGCAGATGCATATCCTAGCTCTGGTTGCTAGGTAAAATACAGGATGCAGAGGAAGACTTGAATCTCAGAGCAACAGCAAAGGCATTTAGTGTGCACTATTCCTACTATTCCTGTATGGAAAGGCAGACTTGTAGGAAGACAACTTCAAAATCTCAATAATTGTTATTTAGATGAAAATCAAATTTATCAAGTCCTCCTATACTGTATTTGCCCGGAATGGAACCCTAACATCAGAGAAACAGTTCCACAACTGCAGATGTGAAGGAGAATTGCTATTGCTGTATCATCTGCAATTGGTAAAGTGAGAACAGCTAGTAAAATAAAAGCATTCATCAGAAGAATGACTTAAACATCTTCAATGTGCCTAAACAGTATGTGCCAATTAAAAGATCTAAGCATATGTGTGTGTGTGTGTGTGTGTGTGTGTGTGTGTGTGTGTGTGTAGAGAGAGAGAGAGATATGAAATATATGTTTATATATATGAAGAATGTATTATTTGGTTACAAATGTGGAAAGTTGATCACGGTGGCAGACACCAGTATTCCCAACAAATGTGGGGGGCAGGCAGGAGAACCAGATCAAAGCCAGCATCTTTTACATATTGATTTCCAGGCAGGCCTGGGCTTGTTGTGACCCTGCTTCAAAGAAAATGTCCTGGAACAACAGAATTTTATATCACTTAGTAAAAAAAATAAAGCAAACAAAAAATGATACATTTATGTGTGTGAAAGTACATTAGTCAGTGTAAGTGCATAAGAGAGGTGTAAAGGGACACACACTGATTACTTAGGGAGAACTCCTATGGAATGATACCTTTAATTTGGGAGTTTGAAGTATTTTTTATTTTTTATAGATTATATTTATGTTAGAAACAATCTTATTTTACATATCAATATCAGTTCCCCCCTCTCTCCCATACTCCCATATTCCTCAACAACCCCTCATCCCATTCCCCATCCACTCCCCAGGGAGGGTGAAGCGTTCAATGAGGGATCGTCAAAATCTGTCAAGTCATTTGGGGCAGGGCCTAGGCCCTCCCCTGTGTATTTAGGATAAGAGAGGATCCCTACATGAGGAATGGGCTCCTGAAGTCTGCTCATGCACTACGGATACATCCTGGTTCCACTGCCAGACTGCACAGTGCTCCACAGACTGCACAGTGCTCCTAGCTGACACTCGCTTTCAGGGGGCCCTGGTTTGGTTCTATGTTGGGATCCCCAGCTGTTACACTGGGGTCCATGAGTTCCCCCTTGTTCAGGTCAGCTGTTTCTGTGGGTTTTCCCAGCATGGTCTTGACCCCTTTGTTCATCACTCCTCCCTCTCTACAACTGGATTCCAGGAGTTTGGTTCAGTACTTGGCTGTGGATCTCTGCTTCTGCATTAGTCAGCTACTGGATGAAGACTCTAGAATGACATTTAAGGTAGTCATCATTCTCATTATAGTGAAAGGGCATTTAAAGTAGCCTCTCCACTATTTTTAGGGTCCTAGTTAGGGTCATCCTTGTGGCTCTCTGTACAATTCCCTAGTGCCTGATTTCTTTGTAAACCTATAGTGGCTCCCTCTATTAATGTGTCTCTTTTCTTGCTCTCCTCTATTCCTCTCCCCACTCAATCTTCCTGATTCCTCATGTTCTCCTCTCCCACTCCTCTCCCCTCCTCTTTCTTCTATCTCCCTCCCCCATGCTCCCCATTTGTTCAGGAGCTCTTGTCCCTCTCTGCTTCACTGGGGGACTGTGTATGCCCCTCTTACAGTCTTCCTTGTTTCCTACCTTCTCTGGAGGTGTGGATTGTAGGCTGCTAATCATTTTCTCTGTATCTAATACCCATATATGAGTGAGTACATACCATGTTTGTCTATTTGTGATTGGGTTATCTCACTCAGTATGGTTTCTTATAGTTCCATCCATTTGCCTGCAAATTTCAAGATTCCATTGTTTTTTTCCCCCGCTGAGCAGTACTTCATTGTGTAAATGTACCACATTTTCTCTATCCATTCTACAGTTGAGGGGCATCTAGGTTGCTTCCGGGTTCTGGCTATTAAAAATAATGCTGCTATGAACATAGTTGAACAGATGTCCTTGCTGTATGAATGTGCCACCTTGGGGCTATATGCCTAAAATGGAATTGCTGGATCTTGAGGTAGACTGATTCCCATTTTCCAGAGAAACCACCATAATGATTTCCAACGTGGTTGTATGAGTTTGCACTCCCACCAGCAATGGAGACTTTTTCCCTTTTCTCCACATCCTCTCCAGCATAAACTGTCCTTGGTGTTTTTCATTTTAGCTATTCTGACAGGAGTAAGATTGTATCCACAGAAACAACTGACCTGAATAGGGAGTGCTCTTGGGAAACCAGCAAGGATGTAGACTTCATGAATGTGGGTTTCAGTAAGGAGGCCTTGGAAATCTATGGGGCCACTTGTAGTAGATCAGTACTTATCCATAGCATAGGAATGGAATTTGGGAGTCCATTTCACATAGAGGGATACCCCCTTAGCCTAGACACATGGGGGAGGGACTAGGCTCTATCCCAAAGGATATGACAGACCCGGAAGACCTCCCATGGAAGGCCTCACCCTTCCTGGGGAGCAGAAATGGTATAGGATAGGTAGGGTATTAGTGAGGGGTAGGGGAGGAGGGGAGGCAGAGGGAACTGGGATTGGCATGTAAAACAATCTTGCTTCTAATTTAAATTTAAAAATGGAGAAAAAGGATTGTATCTGAGTTGTTTTGATTTGCGTTTCCCTGATGGCTAAGGATGTTGAGCACGTTCTTAAGTGTCATTCAGTCATTTTATAGTCCTCTATTGAGAATTCTCTGTTTAGTTCTGTACCCCAATTTTTAGTTGAATTATTTGGTGTTTTGGTGACTAGCTTCTTGAGTTCTTTGTACATTTTGGAAATCACCCCTGTCTGATGTGGGGTTGGTGAAGATGTTTTCTCATTCTGTGGACTGCCATTTAGTCTTGTTGACTGTGTCCTTTGCCTTCAGTAGCTTCTCAGTTTCAGGAGGTCCCAGTTGTTAATTGTCAGTCTCAGTGTTTGAGCTAAGGGCAATATGTTCAAGAAGCAGTCTCCTGTGCCAAAACATTCAAGGTACCTCCCACTTTCTCTTCTAAGGGGTTCATTGTGGCTGGATTCATGTTGAGGTCTTTGATCCATTTGGACTTAAGTTTTGTGCATGTGATAGGTATAGATCTATTTGTAATCTGCTACATGTCCACATCCAGTTATGCCAGCACCATTTGTTGAAAGTGCTTTCTTTTTTCCATTGTATAATTTTAGCTTCTTTGTCAAAGAAAAGGTATTCATATGTGTGTGGGTTAACGTCAGGAACTTCAGTTCTATTCCATTGGTCTACCTGTCTGTTTTGTGCAAATACCAAGCTATTTTCAGGACTGTAGCTCTATAGTAGAGCTTGAAGTCAGGGATGGTGATGCCTCCTGAAGTTCCTTTATTGTACAGGGTTGTTTTGGCTATCCTGGGTCTTTGTTTTTCCATATAAAGTTGAGTATTGTCCTTGCAAAGTCTGTAAAGAATTGTGCTGGGTTTTTGATAAGGATTGCATTGAATCTGTAGATTGCTTTTGGTAAGATTGACATTTTTACTATGTTGATCTTACCTCTCCAAGAGCATGGGAGATCTTTCCATTTTCATATATTTTCTTTAACGACTCAAAATTCTTGTCATACAGGTATTTCATGTTTGGTTAGAGTTACCCAAGATATTTTATGTTGTTAGTTGTTATTGTAAAGGGTGATGTTTCTCTGATTTCTTTCTCAGCCCTTTATTGCTTTCATATAGTAGGGATACTGATTTTTTTTAAAATTATCTTGTATCCTGCCAATTTACTGAATATGTTTATCATCTGTGGGAGTTCCCTAATGGAATTCTTTGGGTCACTTATGTAAACTATCATATCATCTGCAAATAGTGAAAGTTTGACTTCTTCCTTTCCAATTTCCCCCTTGATGTCCTTTTGTTGTCTTACTGCTCTAGCTAGAACTTCGAGTACAATACTGAATAGATATGGAAAGAGTGAACAACCTTCTCTCGTTCCTGATTTTAGAGGAATCACATTGAGTTTCTCTCCATTAAGTTTGATGTCGGCTGTTGGTTTTCTGTATATTGCCTTTATTATGTTTAGGTATGTTTCCGTTATCCATGATCTCTCCAGGACCTTTATCATGAAGAGTTGTTGGAATTTGTCAAAAGATTTTTCAACATCTAGTGAGATGATCATGTGGTTTTTCTTCTTCAGTTGGTTTATATGCTGGATTACACTGATAGATGTTGAATGTTGAACCAACCCTGCATCCCAGGGATGAAGCCTACTTGATCATGTTGGATGACATTTCTGATGTGTTCTCAGATTCCATTTGCCAGTATTTTATTGAGTAGTTTTGCATCAAAGTTCATGAGGGAGATTGGTCTGTAGTTCTCTTTTTTAGTTGTGTCTTTGTGTGGTTTCAGTACCAAGGTAATTGTAGCCTTGTAAAAAGTTTGGCAATGATCCTTATGCTTCTATTGTGTGGAACAATTTGAGGAATATTGGTATTAGCTCTTCTTTGAATTTCTGGTAGAATTCTGCACTGATACCACCTGGCCCTGGGCTTTCTTTGGTGGGGAGAGTTTTGATGACTGCTTTTATTTCTTTAGGTGTTATAGGTCTATTTAAATAGATTATCTGTTCTTGATTTAATTTTGGTAAGTACTATCTATACAGAAAAATTGTCCATTTCCTTTACAATTTCCAATTTTGTGGAGTACAGGTTTTCAAAGTATGACCTGATGATTCTCTGGATTTCCCCAATGTCTGTTTTTATGTCCCCCCTTTCATTTCTGATTTTGTTAATTTGCATGTTCTCTCTCTGCCTTTTGGTTAGGTTGGATAAAGGTTTCTCTATCTTGATTTTCTCAAAGAACCAACTCTTTGTTTCATTGATTCTTTGTATTGTTTTCTTTGTTTCTACTTTATTGATTTCAGCTCCCAATTTGATTATTTCCTGGCATCTATTATTCTGGGGTGAATTTGCTTCTATTTGTTCTAGAGTTTTCAGTTGTGCTGTCAATTCTCTGCTGTGACTATTCTCTAGTTGCTTCATGTGAGCACTTAGAGCTATGAACTTTCCTCTTAGTACTGCTTTAAAAGTGTCCCATAGAAATGGCATGAACTCCTGAACTAATTGGGAGCATGAGGGTAGGGGAGAGGGAGCTGCCACAATAAGATCAAGAGAAGAGGAGTAGAGGAGAGGAAATGGAGGAGCAGAAATATTGAGTTGGGGGAAGAATAGAGAGGAGAGAGAGCAGGATGAGAGATACCATATCAGAGAGAGCCACTATAGGTCTGAGAAGAGATCTGGAACTAGGGAGATCTCCAGAGACCTACAAGGATGACACGATCTGACAATCCAGGCAATGGTGGAGAGAATAACCTAAAAGCCCTTCCCCTAAAATGAGATTGATGACTACTCTTTATGCCATCCTAGAGCCCTCATCCAGTGGCTGGTGGAGGCAGAGACAGACATCCACAGATATACACTGAGCTGAAATATGGAATTTAGTTGAAGAGAGGGAAGAATGAGGAGCGAAGGGGTCTGTACCAGGTTGGAGAAATCCACAGAAACAGTTGGCCTGAACAAGGGGGAGCACGTCGACCCCAGATGCTGTCTGGGAGGCCAGTACAAGACTGATCCAGACCCCTGAACATGGATGTCAATAAGGAGGCCTCTGCACTCCAGGGAGCCTCTGGTAGTGGATTAGTATTTTTCCCTGGTGCAAGAAAGGACTTTGAGAGCCCATCCCACATGAAGGGATACTCTCTGGCCCTGGACACATGGGGAAGGGCCCTGGCCCAGCACAGGAAGATTTGGTGGACTCTGCAGAGCCCCCATTGAGGGCCCTACCCTGCCTGGGGAGTGGTGGGTGGATGGGGTGGGTGGTAGGTCGGGGTGGGGGAGGAGTGATGGGGGGTGAGTGGAGGGAGAGGGAGAAGAGACTTACATGTGAAACAAGCTTGTTCCCTAACTTGAACTAATAAATAAAAAAAAGAAAAAAAGTGTCCCATAGGTTTGGGTATGTTGTGCCTTCATTTTCATTGAATTCTAGGAAGTCTTTGATTTCTTTATTTCTTCCTTTAACCAGGAGTGATACAGTTGAGCATTGTTCAATTTGCATGATTTTGGGGTTTCTGCAATTTGTGTTGTTGAATTCAAATTTAAACTATGGTGGTTCTATAAGATACAGGGGTTATTCTATTTTTTCTATCTGTTGAGATTTGCTTTATTGCTGAGAATGTCATCTATTTTTAGAAAGGGTTCCATGTGGTGCTAAGAAGAAGGCGTATTCTTTTGTGTTTGGATGGAATGTTCTATAGATGTCTGTTAAACCCAATTGGATCATAACTTCTGTTAGTTTCTTTGTTTGTTTGTTAAGTTTCTGTCTGGCAGTCCTGTCCAGTAGTGAGTGTGGGGTGTTGAAGTCTCCCACTATAAGTGTGTGGGGTTTAATGTGTGATTTGAGTTTTAGTAATATTTCTTTTACAAATGTGGGTGACTTTGTATTTAGGGCACAGATGTTCAGAATTGAGACTTTATCTTGATGGATTTTTTCCTGTGATGAATATACAATGGCCTTCTTCATCTCTTTTGATTTATTTTAAGTTGAAGTCTGATTTGTTAGATATTAGGATACCTACACCAGCTTGCTTCTTAGGGCCATTTGATTGGAAAAATCATTTCTCAACCATTTACTCTGAGGCAATGTCTGTCTTTGAAGTTGAGTTGTGTTTCTCGTATGCAGCAGAAGGATGGGTTCTGTCTTCACATCCATTCTGTTAGCCTGTGTCTTTATAGATGAGGTAAGACCATTGATATTGAGGGATACCAATGACCATTGATTGTTGTTTCTTGTTTTTTTGGATTTGTTTTTGGTGGTGGTATTGTGTGTGAGTTTTTCACTTATTTCTCGCTTTTGGTACAGTGAGAGTATCTATTGCCTAAGTTTTTGAGAGTGTAGTTGACTTCCTTGGATTGGAGTTTTCCTTCCAGAACTTTCTGTAGTGCTAGATTTGTGGCTATGCATTGTGTAAATCTGGTTTTGTCATGGAATATCTTGTTTTCTCCATCTATAGTGATTGAGAGTTTTGCTGGGTATAGTAGTCTGAGCTGGCATCTGTGGTCTCTTAGTGTTTGTAGAACATGTATCCTGGACCTTTTGGCTTTCTGGGTTTCTATGGAGAAATCAGGTGTAATTCTGATAGATCTGCCTTTATATGTTAATTGGCCTTTTTCCTTTGCTGCTCTTAATATTCTTTCTTTATTCTGTATGTTTAGGATTTTGATTATTATGTGTCAAGGGAACTTTTTTCTTTGGTCCATTCTATTTGGTGTTCTGTAAGCTTCTTGTACTTTCATAGGTATATCCTTCTTTAGGTTGGGAAAGTTTTCTTCTATGATTTTGTTGAACATATTTTTTGTACCTTTGAGGTGGGCTTCTTTGCCTTCTTCTATACCTATTTTTTTAGGTTTGGTCTTTTTACGGTGTTCCATATTTCCTGGATATTGTGTGTAAAGGATTTGTTGGATTCAAGATTTTCTTTGGTCAGTGAATCTATTTTCTCTAGTTTATCTTCAGTGCCTGAGATTCTCTCTGTCATCTCTTTTATTCTGTTGGTTATGCTTGCATCTGTAGTTCCTGATAGTTTACCCAGCTTTTCTATTTCCAGTATTCCCTCAGTTTCTGTTTTCTTTATTTTCTCTATTTCAGTTTTCAGGACTTGAACTGTTTGAATTGTTTCCTTCATCTGTTTGTTTTTTCTTGGCTTTCCTGGCTTTATTTAAGAGATTTGTTGATTTCTTGCATTTTAGCTTTTTTCTTCTATTTCTTTAAGGGATTTTCTCATATTCTCTTTGAGGGCCTCCATTATTTTCATGAAGTTGTTTTCAAGGTCATTCTCTTCTGTTTCATCTGTGTTGGGATATTCAGGTCTTGCTGGTGTAGAGTCCCTAAACTCTGGTGGTGTCATATAAGTCTTTCTGTTGTTGGATGTGTTCTTATACTGTTGCTTTCCCATCCATTCTTCCAGTAGGTATAGGTGGGGTCTCTCCCTCTCCTAGTGGTTATGGTTTCAAGGCTCTATCCTCTCCTCTCTCCTGGATGGTGCAGGCGCAAGACAGGAATGGTGGCCAATGATGCTGGCTGCTTTGTTCTGTTTCTAGGTTTTTCTTGGGGATTCAGTGGCAGGAAGGGTCTGGTGGCTGCAGGTCAGGGGATTCAAAGGGGGTGGGCTGGAGGAGCCCCTGCCACTCACATCTCTACCAGAGGGTGGGGGGACAAGGCAGGAATGGTGGCCAATATTGCTGACAACTTTGTTCTGTCTCCAGGTCACTCTAGGGGATTCGATGGCAAGAAGGATCTGGAGGCCACAGGTCAGGGGACTCGAAGAGGGGGAGGTGGACTGGAGAAGCCCCTGGCACTCACCTCTCTACCAGAAGGTGGAGGGGCAAGGCAGGAATGGCTGCTTTGTTCTGTCTTCCTGAAGTATTTTTTTAAGATCTACAATTTCAAAGAGGGTCTTAGTGCCACTATCACCTAAACTTCTCAAATTGGATATCTATATTGTTTTATGTCTGGGGTTTCTGAGGCTTGTTGATGTATTTATCTTATCTTGATGCAACACAATCAATCCTAGTCTAGGTATTTTACCTTTTCAGAGTGGGACTAGGTCTCACATTGGAAACACACTGTGTAGACCAGGCTGGTCTCTACTTTCAGTGATCCTCTACCACTGCCTACCCAATGCTGGGGTTGCAGGCATGCACACAAATTCTTGGCTTCCAAGAGTTTATCTTTAGATCATTAATGCCTGTTTCTGTCCTTTTCTCTTGCACAATGACATGACAACAGGTTTATGCACTGCTCTCCCATCTACTAGAAAATCTTCAATTGATAAGTTATCTACCTTCTCTTTGGGGATATATATCTAGGGTTGTTAACCAACATATTGTCCAAAGGTGATGACATAATATGACTTGAATAAGCCTTCACATGAAATAACCATTATAATAGAATTCTCTTATACTCAGTAATTCAAAGAGACTCTTTAATTGCATTTTAGGAACATATGGTTACCACCTGCAAAGCCTTAGGTTCAACTAACACCATGAAAACAGAAAAAGTAAAATCAAGAAACACAGAGAGATTGAGAATTTGAGTGGAAATATAAATAAAAAATAAAGCTGGCATACAAATTTGTCTGTGGGTAGTTTTGTACTGTGATGACTCAAATTGAAGTGTCAGCTACATCTCTGAAACACACAAGTCCAGGTGGTAAGTCTAGAGGTAGCTGATTATTGCAAAATGCACTGGACCTTGTAGCTAAAGCACAGATTAGAATAGAGATAACGCCAATCACTCCCCGAAAGTCCCCTGTGTTCCTTTGTAATCAGCACCCACTGCTTTCTCCAAGCATAGCTACCTTTCTTCTTTGCATCAGCACAGATTAGTTTTTCCCATTCTGTACCTGTTTACTTAGTGAACCATCAGATGTTCTTTCTTGACTTCTTTTTCTCTGTATAATTATTTTAAGATTCACCAATGTCATGCATATCCGTACTACTTCCCTGTTTCTGACTGGCATCCAAGTTATAGGTGAATATTTTATCCCACCCCCACAGCAGATGGGATATTCGGGCCAGCTGCCAGGTCTGTGACTCCCTGTCCTTAGGAGAAGTGTATCAAAGTCAAGACAGTGCACACACTAGATCTAGCACTAGGCTACATAATATGACTATTTACAGTTCACCCAGGCATATTCAACACGAGATAGGCCCCTAAAGGAGACAAGAGTATGGCAAGTGCAGGGAAAACATTTGAGACAGGAAAAGCCCCAGAGATTTTTGAATAGTGGTGAAGGAATTATCTGTTTCTTGCAGCTCATTAGAGTCTGGAAAAATGGAGGAGTGAAGGTCAGTTAGCAGATTGTGGGTGAAGTTGCTAAGAGAGAGTTCAGCAAGGTGGGATATGGGACATGAGTTTTCAGGGGGTGGGGCATAAGAGCCATGATGGGGAATGCCCTTCTGTGTATGTTTATCTTATTGGTTGATAAATAAAGTACTGTTGGCCAATAGGAAAGCAAAATAGGTGGGACTAGGAGTCGAGGAGGATTCTGGGAAATGTGGTAAAGAAGTCTGTGATCCAGGCAGGAAGTGACATAACAGGCAGACTCAGAATATAAGCAGGAAATTGCTCTCTTGCTCTTCCTCTTGTTCTCTTCTCTACAGTGCCACCATGTGATCCTGGGAAGAGGACACCAGCAGAAGGTGTCTTTGATAAGATAAGTGTTATATACATTTATGATAATTAAGACTGAGCTAGCATATAAGAAATCCTAGTCAATTGGCCAGCAGCATTGTAAACTAATATATGACTCTGTGTGTTATTCTGGGCGTCCTTGTGGTGGGTGAAACTTGGGCGGAACTCGAGCAGCTGGCAGAAAGTACCCATGTGGTGGCGGGGCTCAAGCAGATGGAGTAAAGACTTATCATTATAGAGCCAGTTCCTGTTTGGATATTCAGTCGCTCAGATTCCTTTAATATGTGGGGAAGAGCATTATGTTACAGGATGTAACCCTGAGAAACCAAACAGCCATGTGGGTTTAAGTGATGCCTGACCCATACTCACTGCAAAGAAGGTGGCATGATTATACTAGAGCAGGTAGGAAGTCTGACTGACATTAGGAGATGTAGCTTCAGCAATATATACATGTTGATTAGCACAGGACTCGTCCTAAGCAGTCACTTCTCCCTGTAGCCCTAATGTTCATGGGGTTTGCGTTGCTAAGGTAGCAGTATGTATGCAAACCATATGAGGTATGATTTACCCCTTGTGATGTGGAGAACAGGGGAGAAGAAAGTCATGACCCAGGAGCCTAGAATATGGGTGTTGTCTGAGCCATAGTCATCCTTTGAGATTTAAGGGTTGGCTGGCTATGATGATAGGCTTTGAAGGCCAGTACAACTCGTGGGCCAGATCCAGGACATGGTTAAATCCAAAATATCAGTCATCAGAACTAAATCAGAGGAGGAATACAAACACTGAACTCTGAACTACATTATTTATTGTTCTGCCTGATGAACAAGAGGAATAGCTGTACATTGCAGACATGGATTCTGTGGGTACAGTATTGTCTAAGTGGGCCAGCAATTCATCAAGAAAACCAGGCCCTAGACACATGAGCCTAGATACTTATGTTCCCTTAAGTCAGTGGGCACAACCAGGCCAGTGATAGCAGAAAAGGTCTACAGGAATATTTTCAAGATTTTCAAGAGTGCTCTGAGTGTTAGGTGTCTACTTGTAGTGGTTGTGGCCATCTGTGTTTTAGGGCTCTGAGAGTCAGCCCAGATTTAGGACTGAATGTGGTGAATAAGTAGCATCAGGCATGCTATTATAAAATATTGACATAATATTGTAAACTGAAACACAAAAGTAGTATTACATTGCAGTATCCATGTTTGCAGTGTACAGCTATTCCTCTACTACCTCTATTACCACAGAGAGGGCACATTGCACTATCAGGAAAAACAGTCATCAGGCTGAACAAGAAATAATGTAGTCCAGTGTTTGTAGTCCTCCTCTGATTTATCTTCATATTAGTTTTGACGAGTGACCTTTTGGATTTAACCATGTCCTGGATCTGGCCCAAGAGCTACCTTGGGGACTTTTCTACCTTTCTGCAAGACATGCATGGTGTTAGACTTTTGTCTATATATAAGTGTCTCTAGTTCCTGGCAGGGAGGGCTTGACTTGAGGTAACCTTTAAACCCATCATATCGGGTGAAAGTTTCAGAATAGTACACCTGCTTTCTAGAAAATTACTGCCTGCTTTTTCTTATGCCCTGTTCAGGGTACCTGAAGCCAGGTTCTGCTAGCAGCAGATCCCAGTTCAGCGGGATCCAACACAGCCAGAGACTCCCAGGTCCCCGGTGCAAGTCCCGCCTCCATCCACTGGCCTAAGTGGTCTTGGGGTTGTTTCCAGCCCTTCTTCCTCTGCCTTGCTCAGGGACACCTGGGGTCGGGGGGGAGGGGTTGGGCTGCTCACCACGGATCCCAGTTCGGCAGGATGCAGCAATTCCAGAGACTGCTAAGGCCCCGGTACCAGTCCTGCCACCATCCACGGGAAGAGGAGAGACATCAGAATATTGGATCTGTTTGCAGCCACCAGAAGGGAACCTTGGTCCTGTACCCAGCAGGAGAGGAAGAGACTCCTTCTACACCCATCGGTAGAAAGGATGGGAAGAAGACAATATAAAAACATGTTCAACAACAGAAAAACCAATATGACACCACCGGAGTCTAGGGCCCTACACAAGCACATCCTGAGCGTTACAATGCAGATGATACAGAAGAGAATCACCTTAAAAACATCTTTATGAAAATGATAGAGGGCCTCAAAGGGGATATGAGAAAATCCCTTAAAGAAATGGAAGAAAAAAACAAAAAATACTAGAATCCAACAAAATTCTTAAATGAAGCAAGGAAAGCCACGAAAAAAACAAATGGATGAAGGAAATAATTCAAACAGCTCAAGTCCTGAAAACTGAAATAAAGAAAATACAAACTGAGGGAATACTGGAAATAGAAAAGCTGGGTAAACAATCAGGAACTACATATGCAAGCATAACCAACAGAATAAAATAGATAGAAGAAAGAATCTCAGGTCTCCTCACCACATAATAATTAAAACCCCAAACATACAGAATAAAGAAAGAATATTAAGAGCAGCAAAGGAAAAAGCCAAGTAACATATAAAGGCAAATGTATCAGAATTACACCTGACTTTTTCATGGAAACTCTGAAAGCCTACCTACATTAAAAGACCATGGATGCCAGCTCAAACTACTATACCCAGCAAAACTGTCAATCAATATAGATGGAGAAAACAAGTTATTACATGACAAAACTAGATTCAAACAATACATATCCACCAATCCAGCCCTACAGAAAGTTCTGGAAGGAAAACTGAAACCCAAGGAAGTTAACTACAACCAGAAAAACATAGGCAATAGATAATCCCACTTTACCAAGAGCCAAAAGAAAAATGGGGTGGAAATCTACAGACAATTCCACCACCACCACCAAATCCAAAGCAAACAAGAATGAACAATTAATGGTCGTTAATATCTCTCAATATTAATGGTCTTAGCTTGCCTATAAAAAGACACAGGCTTAAAGAATGGATAAGAAGACAGAATCCATCCTTCTATTGCATACAAGAAACACCCCTCAACTTCAAAGACAGATGGTACCTCAGAGTAAAGGGGTGGGAAAAGATTTTCCAATCAAATGGACCCAAGAAACAAGAGTGGTAGCAATCATAATATCTAATAAATTAGACTTTAAACTAAAATCAATCAAAAGAGATGAAGGTGATAACTTGCTACTCATCACAGGAGAAATCCATCAGGATGAAGTCTCAATTCTGAACATCTATGCCCCAAATACAAAGGCATACAACTTAGTAAAAGAAATATTGCTAAAACTCAAATCACACATAAAACCTCACACATTTATAGTGGGAGATTTCAAGACCCCACTCTCAACACTAGACAGGAACACCAGACAGAAACTTAAAAAAGAAACTAACAGAAGTTATGACCCAATTGGGATTAACAGACATCTATAGAACATTCCATCCAAATACAAAAGGATATACCTTCTTCTCAGTGCCTCATGGAAGCTTCTCTAAAATTGACAACATAATGGGCAACATAGAAAACCTCAACAGGTACAAAAAATTAAAATAACCTCCTGTATGTTATCAGACCACCATGCTTTAAAGTTAGAATTCAACAAGAACACAAATTGTAGAAAAACTACAAACTCATGGAAATTGAATGATGCCCAATTGCACCATCCCTGGGTCGAGGAAGAAATAAAAAAGAAATTAAAGATTTCCTAGAATTCAATGAGAATGTAGACATAACCTACCCAAATTTATGAGACACTTTGCAAGCATTGCTAAGAAGAAAGTTCATAGTATTAAGTGCCCACATGAAGAAACTGGAGAATAGTCACATTAGTGAATTAACAGCACAACTGAAAGCTCTAAAACACAAAGAAAACAATGCACCCTGGAGAAGTAGACACCAATCAAATTGAGGGCTGAAATAAATAATGAACAAACTAGGGAAACAATGCAAAGATTCAATATAACAAGGGGTTGGTTCTTTGAGAAAATCAACAAGATAGACAAACTTTATCCAAACTTACCAAACAGCAAAGAGTGAACATGCAAATCAATAAAATCAGAAATGAAAAGGGGATATAACAACAGACACTGAAGAAATCCAGAGAATCATCAGGTCATACTTTGAAAACCTCAACATTCGAAAATATAAAGTAAATGGACAATTTTCTGGATAGATTTCACTTACCAAAATTAAATCAAGAACAGATAAGCAATTTAAATAGACCTATACCCCTAATGAAATAGAAGTAGTCATCAAAAGTCTCCCAACCAAAAAAAGCCCAGTGCCAGATGGCTTCAGTGCAGAATTCTACCAGAAATTCAAGGAACACCTAACACCAATTCTCCTCAAAGTATTCTACACAATAGAAGCAGAAGGGTCATTGCCAAACTCTTTTTATGAGGCTACAATAACCTTGGTACCGAAACCACACAAACACACAACTAAGAAAAAGAACTACAGACCAATCTCCCTCATGAACTTTGATGCAAAACTACTCAATAAAATACTGGCAAATCAAATCCAAGAACATATCAGAGAAATCATCCACCATGATGAAGTAGGCTTCATGCCAGGGATGCAGAGATGGTTCAACATAAGAAAATCCCTCAATGTAATCCAGCATATAAACCAACTGAAAAAGAAAAACTACATGATCATCTCACTAGATGTTGAAAAAGTGTTTGACAAAATCCAACAACCCTTCATGATAAAGGTCTTGGAGAAATCAGGGATAACAGGAACATACATAAATACAATAAAGCAATATACAGCAAGCCAACAGCCAACATCAAAATAAATGGAGAGAAACTCAATGTGTTTCCCCTAAAATCAGGAAGAAGACAAGGCTATCCACTCTCTCCATACCACTTCTATATTGTCCTTGAAGTTCTAGCTAGAGCAATAAGACAACAGGAGATCAAGGGGATACAAATTGGAAAGGAAGAAGTCAAGCTTTCACTATTTGCAGGTGATATGATAGTCTACAGAAGTTACCTGAAAAACTCTACCAGGGAACTCCTACAGATTAAACACCTTCAGCAAATTGTCAGGATACAAGATTAACTCCAAAGAATCAGTAGCCCTATTATACACAGATGATAAATGCGCTGAGAAAAAAATCAGAGAAACATCCCCCTTTACAATTTCCACAAACAACATAAAATACCTTAGGGTAACGCTAACCAGGAAAGTGAAAGACGTGTATTGTAAGAATTTTGAGTCTTTAAAGAAAGAAGTTAAAGAAGATACCAGAAAATGGAAGGATCTCCCATGTTCTTGGATGTGTAGGATCAACATAGTAGAAATGGCAATCTCGCCAAAAGCAATCTACAAAATTCAATGCAATCCCCACCAAAAATCCCAGCACAATTCTTCATAGACCTTACAAAACAATTCTCCACTTTATATGGAAACACAAAAGACCCAGGATAGCCAAAACAACCCTGTACAATAAAGGAACTTCGTGAGGCATCACCATCCCTGACTTCAAGCTCTAGTATAGAGATATAGTCCTGAAAATAGCTTGATATTGGCACAAATGTAGACAGGGAGAACAATGGAATCGAGTTGAAAACCCTGATATTAACCCAGACACCTACAAACATCCGATTTTTGACAAAGAAGCTAAAGCTATGAAATGAAATAAAGAAAGCATCTCTAACAAATGGTGCTGGAATAACTGGATGTTGGCATGTAGAAGATTGCAGATAGATCCATGTCTATGGCCATGCACAAAACTTATGTCCAAATGAATCAAAGACCTCAATATAAATCCAGCCACACTGAACCTCTTAGAAGGGAAAGTAGGAAATACCCTTGAACAAATTGGTACAGGAAACCACTTCCTGAACATTACACCATTAGCACAGACACTGAGATCGACAATTAATAAATGGCACCTCCTGAAACTAAGAAGCTTCTGTGAGGCAAAGGACACAGTCAGCAAGACAAAAACGGCAGCTCACACATTGGGAAAAGATATTCACCAACTCCACATCTGACAGAGGGCTGATCTCCAAAATTTACAAAGAACTCAAGAAGCTAGTCTCCAAAATAACAAATAATACAATTAAAAATTGGGGTACAGAACTAAATAGACAATTCTCAATAGAGGAATCTAAAATGGCTGAAAGATACATAAGAAATTGTACAGCATCCTTAGCCATCAGGAAAATGCAAATCAAAACAAATCTGAGATACCATCTTACTCCTGTCAGAATGTCTATAATGAAAAACACCAATGACAGTTTATGCTGGAGAGGATATGGAGAAAGGGAAACACTCCTCCACTGCTGGTGGGAGTGCCAACTCATTCAGCCACTTTGGAAATCAGTATGGTGACTCCTCAGGAAAATGGGAAACAGTCTACCACAAGATCCAGCAATTCCCCTCTTAGGCATATGCCTGAAAGAAGCACATTCATACAACAAGGATATCTGTTCAAGGATGTTCATAGCAGCATTATTTGTAGTAGCCAGAAACTGGAAGCAACCTAGATGCCCCTCAACTGTAGAATTGATAGAGAAAATGTGGTACATTTACACAATGGAGTACTACTCAGTGGGGAATAAACCCAAAACAATGGAATCTTGAAATTCTCAGGCAAATGGATGGAACTAGGAGAAACCATTCTGAGTGAGGTAACCAGTCACAAAAAGACAAACATGGCATGTACTCACTCATAAATGGATTTTACACATAGAGCAATGGCTTACCAGCCCACAATCCACACTGCTAGAGAAGCTAGGAAACAAGGAGAACTCTAAAAGAGACATACATGGTTCCACAGAGACGGGGAAAGGGACAAGATCTGCTGATAAAATTGGGAGCACGTGAGGAGGGGGAGGAAGCTAGGAGAATGAGAAGGGGAGAAAAGCAGGAGTGAGGAGGACAGGAGGGAGCAGGAAGGTTGAGTTGGGGGAAGAATAGAGGAGAGCAAGCTAAGAGATACCATAATAGAGGAAGCCATTATAGGTTTAAAGAGAAATCAGGCACTAGGGAAATGTCCAGAGATCTACAAGGATGACACCAACTAACCATCCAAGCAACAGAGGAGAGGCTACCTTAAATGCCCTCCCCTGATAATGAGATTGATGACTACTTATATGTCATCCTATAGCCTTCATCCAGCGGCTGGTGGAAGTAGAATCAGACACCCACAGCTAAACACTGAACTGAGCTGGAATCCATTGCAGAGAAGGAGTGATGAGCAAAGTGGTCCAGACCAGGCTGGTGAAACCCACAGAAACAGTTGACCTGAACAAGGGGGAGCTCTTGGTCCCCAGACTGATAGCTGGGAAACCAGCATGGGACTGATCCTGATCCCATGAATGTGGGTTTCAATGAGGAGACCTCAGAAATCTATGGGACCCCTTGTAGTAGATCAGTACTTATTCCTAACATAGGAATGGACTTTGGGAGCCCATCCCACATAGAGGGATACTCCCTGAGCCTAGACACATATGTCTAGGCCCTATCCCAAAGGTTATGACAGGCTCTAAAGACCCCCTATGGAAGGCCTCACCCTCCCTGGAGAGCAGAAAGGGTATGGGATAGGTAGGGTGTTAGTTTGGGGTGCAAGGGGAAAAGGGGAGTGAGAGTGAACTGGGATTGAAATGTAAAACAATCCTGTTTCTAATTCAAATAAAAATTAAAAAAAAATAAATCATAAAACTCACAAAAAAGGAAAATACTGCCAAGTGTTGCCATGTTCCATCTATGGTCAGGTAGTTCCAGTGTACTATGAGCATGGGTACAGGTGTCATTCCTTTGTGGATCAGGCTAGTACTGAAACAGAATACAAACTGGACTAGTGGAATTCTAGTATGGTTGGGCACCATTGAGACTCCATGGCATGGAGCCCAAAAATATCTCCACTGGTAGTTTAAATGTTGAAAATGTAAGAAATCCCACTGTGGTTCATTTGGTGTGCCAGTATTTAGCAGGGTCTTTCTTATTTACCATAACTTACATTTTGAGTTAGGACATCAATGCCAGATGTTATCAGTAGCCACTTTCAGGGCCCAAAGATCATCGTGAAGCCCCCACAGAGTTATGGTGGTGGTGGTGTATACTGGAGTGGTCTACTACTTTTGTATTTCAGTTTACAAGTGCTTTACAGAGCATATTATCACAGGAAGGATTTCCTTTGACTCAGAGTTTCAGAAAATTCAGTTGGTCATGGACAGCTCTGTGTTTCTGGGTCCATGCTAAAGAACAGCATTGTGATAGCAGGATTGCAAGACAGAGAAAACAAGACCTTGTGGCAGACAGGAAGTAGTGACAATATGAGACTAAGGGACCAAGGATGATGTCTATCCAATGACCCACCTCAGTAACATGGTTCCTTCAGCTAGATCTCTCCCAGAGTTTTCAGAACCTCTTTACATAGTAATACCAACTGGGCACCAAACTCTCAAGACAAGAGCCTGGCAGGGGTGGGGGATGAGCAACATGTCTAATCCATAACAGGTATTGTTGTATACTCTTACTTACATGGCCTTTAATCACTTGGTGCAAAAGGCATCCCTTGTTTCATTTTGGATGGATCCATCGAAATGCATGTAATTTGAGCATCTTTAAACATTAAGGCTAAAAAGTGTTGGGCATTATGAAGGAACCAATGGACCACCAAGGTTGCCAAAGTGAAACTGGGCGGCAATTGAACTACCATGGCCCTGTTCATTATGTGGAGCTGGTATCATTGAGATAGTCTGGGGAAGCTAGATCACTATGTGAAAAAGACTATTTTGGAATTAATGTCCCCATGTTTGTCCCAGGAAAATAGGACTTGTGGATTGTGGATGTGCTCCAGTTCTGAAATAGGTTTTCCTGGATTAAAGAGGCCAAAACAGCCTAAATGCAAGATATTCTAGTGCTAGGGGATTAGTTTTGGATCTATGATGATCTGAGTTCCAAAAGCCTTTATACTTACCTTTTCAGAAACCCTTTTGTTTAAAGGAGTAACTTTGTGTTTGAGATCAGCACACAGTTGAATGCAGGATGGCCTCATTGCTGGCCAACAAACAGAATCCATCCAGGCATTTCCTCCTTTACAGTGGGAGGGATACTCTGAACCTTGAAGAATGGTCTTAAGAAACAGGTGCTTTATCTCTGAAGTTTAAGGTTAAAGGTCATTAACTCCAAATGTTTGCCAAAGTAGCAGATTTCTTGAAACTATTCGAGTTTTGCACAACTGCAGTCTGTGACATAGTCATCTGCTCACAAGCCCATAAAACCTAAATGTAGGAGGGGAAATTGGGTACTTGTCTGGGGAATATAGTGTTCTAGAAGAAACACTTCAGGAGATCAGAAGGGACAGTCCCAGGTCATTAACCAAGAGATCATACAAAATAAAATCTGATCGATTTCAGAATGGGACAACTGCCGTACAAAATTTGTGCTGAAAGGAATAATAGCCTATCAGACTCCTTGCAGTTCACTGACTGAATGGAATATTTCATTATCATTCCAGTTTTGAATTGAGATAACTGTGGGCTCCATCTCCTTTAATTTTGTGAAAATACACATCTCTTATAAAAAATACTTTCACTGTGGGGCTGGTGGCCCAGCACTTGGGAGACAGAGGCAGGAGGATCTCTGTGAGTTCGAAGCCAGCCTGGTCTATAGAGCGAGTTCCAGGACAGGCTCCAAAGCTACAGAGAAACCCTGTCTCAAAAAGACAAAAAGAAAAAACTTTTAAATAAAAAACACTATACAGCAAAATTAACCAGATCCAAGGTCTAAATATAACCAAACATTAGAATTAGCATCCAAAAGGGAAGCTGTGAAACATGACACTAAATTTTATACTTTCAGTTTTGCATATATTTTATTCACTTAAAACACACATAAAATTCACATGCAGTGGTTAGTTTTATGTCAACTTGATACAAGCTAAAGTCATTTTTAATAGGGAACCTCAATGGAGAAAATGTACCTATTGGTTTGACCTCTGGAGCATTTCCTTGATTGATGGTTTATGTGGGAGGGCCCAGCTTATTGTGGGCAGTGCCATGCCTGTGCTGGTGGTACTGGGAGGTATAAGAAAGCAGGCTGAGCAAGACATGGGGGGCAAGCTAGTAAACAGCACTCCTCAATGGCCTCTGTATCAGCTCCTGCCTCCAGTTTCCTTCCCTGTTTACATTCTTGCCCTCATTTTCTTTGATGATGGACAGAAAATGTGGAAATGGAAGTGAAATAAACCATTTTATACCTGAGTTGCTTATGGTCATGGTGTTTTATAACAGAATATAAATCCTAAATAAGACATGATGGCAGAATTAGAACTAGAAAAAATAATTAATTTTAAATGCATTCATATCTTCTGTCCATTACCTGAATTCATTCCTTCCTTATCCGTTTGAATTAAGCCTTTCTTTTTCTTTTTTTAAAAAAATTTTTATTAGTTCAAGTTAGGGAACAAGCTTGTTTCACATGTAAGTACCTTCTCCCTCTCCCTCCCCTCACCCCATCCCTCCTCCCCCACCCCCTACCTCCACCCTCCACCACTCCCCAGGCAGGGTAGGGCCCTCAATGGGGGCTCTGCAAAGTCCACCAAATCTTCCTGTGCTGGGCCTGGGCCCTTCCCCATGTGTCCAGGGCCAGAGTGTATCCCTTCATGTGGGATGGGCTCTCAAAGTCCCTTCTTACACCAGGGAAAAATACTAATCCACCGCCAGAGGCTCTCTGGAGTGCAGAGGCCTCCTTATTGACATCCATGTTCAGGGGTCTGGATCAGTCTTGTACTGGCCTCCCAGACAGCATCTGGGGTCGATGTGCTCCCCCTTGTTCAGGCCAACTGTTTCTGTGGGTTTCTCCAACCTGGTAAGACCCCTTTGATCTTCATTCCTCCCTCTCCAACTAAATTCCATATTTCAGCTCAGTGTATATCTGTGGGTGTCTGTCTCTGCTTCCATCAGCCACTGGATG